>NW_008709504.1:795257-797202 GCF_000327385.1 Lottia gigantea
GCCCCCCCCCCCCCCCCCCTTTCTATTTTGGTAGTCACAATGAATAAGCACCAGGGTGATAAAGCCTGAAATTAGATTCAAAAGCACTGATGTCTTATGGAGACCAATCAGAGATATGAAATAAATACCTTGCAGTGTTCAATGGGGAGAAGTTTACCAGGACAGCAGCATTATAGAGTGGGTGTTTTTCCGATGCCAATCAGAAAGAAACATTAATAAAGTGATTCCTGAAATAAGACTTGCGCAAGTTGACACCCACTGATACTTGATGACCTTTTAACAAATTAACCAATCAGAATTTATATTCCCTCGAGCTCTCATCAGAAAAATATATTCTATAAAATCAGAATGTCATTTGTGGTTCTATATTTTATATATTGAGCAGTTTTTATCATATATTGTACATACACAGATATTATATTAGAAGAGGAATTCTATAGACGAAATCCTGTTCCCAAATCCTTTTTCATATTTATAAGAATATTGCTTATAATTTTTATCATTGAGAACCATTTTAACAGTAAAACTAAAATAATATCACTCTACAATTGATATACTGAGCACAGAAGACATACATGTATAACCATAAGAGTAAAGTTAAATATATATCGCTCTACAATTGACGTATCCAGACCTTATCAAAAGGATTGTAAAGAGGTTTTTCTATATTTTAGATGTGTGTCAGGGAGACTAATATTAACATAATATTAATTTAATACAAACCTCATTATTTAGAGACAGACATCTTTAAAGTCAAAATAATGAGGTTGTTTTTGAAGATATTTTAGTTGTAGACAGTATAAATCAATTAAAAGATGTTTTTGATCATATTTTTAAAGATATTTTAAATGTTCACATGAATTGTTAGAAGAGTGATCAAGGTCTCGACGTCTAATGAGTTAAACGAAATAAAATGGCTAAAAATAATAGTTCTACATCTTTTCTGAAATCTACTTTATTTCACAAGTAAGGGAGTTTTACATCCTAAAAATCGGTCTTTGAAAGAGTTACAGGTACGCTGTTTACAATAAAGAAATAAAACGAAAACAAGTTTTATCCTCCAGCAAGTTATTGCCCTAAAAACCTGGAGTGTTTTTACCCCCTGGGGGTGTGGGACTAGGGTGTCAGGGGTGTGGCCAACTGGTGTAGGAGAAGAACTTATTTTGAATTGAGAGAGCACCTCACATCAACACATGTTGAAAATGTAGATGTAATAAAATTTTGCGGTGTGATAGGTCCAGGTGATTGCTCCAGGGTATGAAGACTGAGAAAGGTTGAGAACTACTGCCCTAAAGAAATAGTGTTTTAAATCAAACTGTGCAAAAATGTACATCCAATACAAATTACAATGTATTATACAAGACATTTTTTACACTAAAATATCGTTATAAATCTAACATGTGACCTGCCCCTGATTCTACTTACTGACTGACGTTAAACTTTACAAATAACTTGTTCCTTCATTTTATAAAGTTTTCCTTTATCATTTACATAAAGCTTCAGAAATTATTTTACGTCTTTCAATTCATGAATAATTAATGATAGAATAAGAAAGAATAATTTCTATACATTGAGACTCAATCAACCAGACAGCTTTATGTTCAATACGTACGATTGACTTCTGTTGACAAATCTTTACAATAAATAAATCAAATACTAACAATCCAAACCACAGAACAAAACCCAGCATCCAACACAGCATATAGGTGAAACATTGGTAGCAACTAATACATAAACCAAGTACTAACAATTCAAACCGCAAAACAAAACCCAGAATCTGATTTCTTTTGCATGCTCCACACGTGATTATCGACCAAGGTGGAAAATGACCGACTGGAGATTTTTGTCAGCTCGTTTGCCTGTGCCAGTCGTTGAAATTCAAGACAAGACTCTAATTGGCGTCAAAAGTGTCCGACCAAGACAGCTTGTGTGCCTGGACCTTCAT
>NW_008709504.1:797354-828240 GCF_000327385.1 Lottia gigantea
AATAAATCAGACACAATAAATAATATTTATTCCAATCTTGATAGACAGTATGTCTGGAATTTCATCACAACAGATTGTCAGTCTGTTTTTTTTATACTCTAGAGATCAATCTTTAAAGAGATATTAATGGTATTTTCTTGTATTAATTCAGGGATTTTTAACCTGGGGTAATTTAGAAATTTTAGGGGGTGGGGCTGAGGGGGCAATAAATATTTGGACAATTATAAATTGTCTATTTTGATTAGTTATGTTGGAGGATGTTTTGAGTCAGACCGTATCCAGTATGTATAGTTTATATAATTTACAGTATTATATTTGTATGTTGCGTTGTTCTGTTTTGTTTTGAATCTAGTGTATAAAAATCTACATACTTAAAAAACCTATTGATAACAATATAAAACCAGAGTTCCTTTTTGGTTAAGTCTTTAGAGAAAATTCTTCAAAACCCCAGTGAGGCGTTCAGGTTAAAACAAATCAACCTACTTTATACAACTGATTTAAACTCTAGAGAAACATAAAACAATATCAAAATCTTGAGAAATCAAACCCCACTGGGATAGTTCTAGAGTTTATTTACTAATTCAATTGTTCCTTTTCAAACTGTTTGACTTTTTATTTCTTCCTTGAAAATAGATGTCATATAAAATATTATAAAGAAAATAACCAAGTATACAGGATGATTGTCTTTTTATTTTGAGTTCAGATGGCACGATGTTTTGTCTTCATTAATAATAAATAAAATACTTTAATAAAGGAATAATTAAATCAAAACTAAAGTTATATACATACAAAACTACTTGTAATAAAACTTAGGTATAAATAATATCTTAAAAATAAATATTCTAAGGTATATAAAGTGAAGTTTTACACCAGGTATTTTAGATTGTAACATTAGAGTTTAATAAATTACACTGATATCAACTTTCAAACTCTATCACTAATACATCTATTATAACTCTAGTCTATATTGTTTTTTATAATTTAATCCAATAGAAGGTATACAAGGCCTGATGGTAAAATTAAGCTCAAAAACAATTCAGTTTTGACTTGACTCTTGAGTTATAATCTGTACATGGAGTTTAACTCGCTGAGAAAAACATCACCCAATAGATTGATGTAGCCATCTTAAATTCTTTGCCTTCACAAAAATAAATTTTAAAGACTATACTATGTCTAAGTTTTGTTGGATGATTCGGACTATGTTTGGTGTTAGGATGTATTCAGACGAGTCTCAATGAAAGCACTGGCCTAGGTCACAGAGCAATAGATAAGCTTATAAATTATATGAAAATTAGTTAGTCATTAGTTTGCTGTAAGTTTCCCTGAGTGTAATAAAAACAGAGTTTCAGACTATATAGTGTAGTAATACTATAGTAATATATAATGGTGTTGAAATGGTTTGTGTTTTTTAACTCTGTTTAAAGATGTTTTATTCTCAATGATATATAATCTTGTTGATGTACTTGGTGTATGCTCGATGAAAATTCAGAGAGAAAAACTGTTGTTAAAACTACTACAGAAATTTTTTTATGTTTTACAGAAAAAACATATTTTGAAGCAGGAATTTTTGGAGTAAAAACTTGATTATTTTTAAATAACTATTTTGATGTTTGCTATATTTTGTGAGTTTGAAAGATTTTTGAAAAAATTCAAATTTTAATATTTTTCAAGTTTATTTTTCTAAATTTAGTCGCATTCCATTAAGAAGAAATGTTTCTGTATCAAATAAAAATAGAATTTAATTACACAATTTAAACATCTTAAACAAAATTCACAAGAACTTTCATCAGTCGAACACTTCATTAAAACACAATATAGAAATTTACAAACAATCAACTGATGAACGATCATGTCTAAATTCGGAAAACTTCTCGAGTTTCCATCAAAATTGATTAAACTATCTCCTTGTATTTTTCATTCTAACAATTGAGTTTCCGTAAAGACGAACACATTTTGATTGGTTGTCAAGTATTGTTTGAGCATGCTCAGTTACCGTTATATCAACATCGAACTATTTATCTCTTAGATTAGCCAGGGAAACCATGAAATAACCAATATTCTATCTTAGTAAAAAATTGTTTGACAATTCTATTAAGAAATGTTAGTAAACTAAATGTGAGTCCTAGTGAAAGAAAAACTATTATGAAATGTTGAATAACTAATGATTGGTGTTGGATGCCTGGTGGCTGTGTTTTTAAAGTAAAGAAAGTAGTCCAGTGGGCCGTGCCGCGTCCCTCCCTCCTCAAGCCAGTGAAATATGTTCTTTTAAATAGAAAATTAACCCTCTAAACACTTAAAATTCAATTCAGGTCATATGAAATACATCGTTGGCTTCTAGGGGGTGTAGCTCTGGCAGTCCCCAGACCACAAGCCTTTGGGCCTAGCTCCTCTTCACCCTTCGGATATTTTCTTGTGTGACCACACTTTTTTCTAATTCTTACCTTGTGTAACAAGCCAGGTGAAATACATACTCTTATATTTCAATTTTACATCTTCTAAATCCAAAGTAAGAACAACAATTGACAGCAGAGTCAATCAGAAGTCAAGAGTCAAGTTCAATATTTCCCAATATTGATCATCAACAAAATCTTAAACATCTGGACAAATTTTCATCAAAATCAATAAAAAGACTAAATTGTTGACTATTTCCAAATTTTCTGACTTCCTCAATCCCTAATAAGATCTGAAACTTATGAACAAGTCTGAATTTGTCAGTAAAATCAATTAGAAATTTGAAAGATTAAAGACTAGATTATCTCTAGGTGTTATAATTAAGGTAGTAGTGTTAATTGACTCTCGACAATTTGACAGTAATTAACATACAGTAGGCTTCGCTTTATAATACATTAATTAATATTTCTTAATTAGCTTGTTAATTAAAGATTAAATCTTTGTATTCCTGTCAAGGTCACCTCTAGTTATACAAACATTGGAAGGTTAAAGTTGATTTTATTGAGGGTATAATACATTTCTAGTTTGTCACAGTTTAAACTATAGTTGTGAGGTTTGGGGTTTTAATGCAGGGAAAGATGTCGAAAAATTACACAATGAATTTCTTAGGCGAATATTAAGTGTTCGCAATAATACAAATATTAGTGTTTTACGAGGGGAATTGGGTAGATATCCATTAAATATTATAAGAAAATTTCGTATATTTAAATATTGGTTTGATGTTATATCTAAGCGTAACTTGTAGTTAAATGATGTTTATATCAATTTAAAAACTGACTGTGATAATGGTAAGAAAAATTGGGCATATTTTGTTAAAGTTGAATTAGAAAATCTAGGACTTTCTGATATATGGAATAATCAATGTTATCTCAATGAATCATGTATTGTAATTATTAAAAAACGTATTATTGATAATTTTGTACAAAGTTGGTTTGCTGAAATGTCCTCTTCATCTAAACTTATATATTATATTGAATTTAAGGAGTGTTTTAATTTTGAACCTTAATTGACATTTGTTAAAAACAAGAAGTATGTTGAAATATTAAGTCTTTTTCGCAGTGGAAGTATGAAACTTGAAATTGAAACAGGTCGATTTAAAAAAAAAACCCAAAGAGTTTAGAATATGTAAATTTTGTGAGTTATCTTGTGTAGAAGATGAGTTTCATTTCCTTCTTGTATGTCCTTGTTTTAATCAATATAGATATAATTTTATTCCACAATACTATTATGAGCATCCTGATAAGAGAAAATGTATAGAACTAATGAAATGCTGTGATAAAACTTTAAGGTACAAAATATGTCAGTATCGTTATTTCTCATGGGGACACTGATGTTCACTATTGTAAATAATTTGTTTTTCCTGGATATTTATGCAATTGTATATATCATGTATATATGTTTCATATTATGTAAATGTATTTGTTATTGGGCTAAAGCAATGTTGCTACAGCTGTAATAAAGTTCAAGTTCAAGTTGTCACAGTTTTGTTGTAATTTTTAGTTGAAAAGTGAAATATGGACAAGTTGATGTATTTTACTGAGAGCAGAATTTATTTGTAGTATTCCAAAATCTAGATGTAATATTTGAAATGTGGAGAAAGTGGTATGAATATGTTTAGGTATTTCTATTCATATAAAAAATTAAATTTATTCCAAACTTTTACCTGAAAAATATTAGTTGTCATAGAAAACTCTTTAAGGTAAGAAATATCCTGTTGCCATGGTTATTAAGTTTTCTTCTGAAAATGAAATTCTGCCGCCTCCACGAGAAATCTGCTGCGAGTTAAAATAGTAAATCTAGAATCAGTAAGCTATTGTGAAAATGTCAATAAAATTAGGAACTATTATTGAAAAAAAGTTACTTACTCACTTTTACTCACTATTCACTTTCAACAATTTCTACTAATATTTTACAAATATTCAATATCCAATTTTTATCAATATTTTCAGCATTTTTTGTTTCAATTTATGACAAATTTTTTGTCCACTTCGAACAAGTTTATTTGGCCATTATCTAGTAAACTAATTTGATAAAATATAAAGAAATCAATAGAGATGATTGTTATTTATTCAATTTAATATAAAATTTTTAACTTTTTATCAGCTCAAGTTTTAATGTTATAATCTGATAATAAAATTCTGTAAAATTCTCTTCAAATAGACAGAAAAATAACATTTCAAAATAAAAGTATTTTAACATATAGTGTTAGGGTGTATTGAGACGAGTCTCAATGAAAGCATTGGCCTAGGTAACAGAGCAATAGATAAGTCATATAGTGTTAGGGTGAATAGAATGAATACTTATATCCAATTTTGAAACAGTTTTTGTAGTAGTAATGGTAGCACTGTAGACCTTCGAAATGGTGTCCGGTCAAGACAAACATGACCAAGTCGTCGACAGATTTGACCAACTCGTCGACAAATTACGAGACGACTCGTCGACAGATCATATATTATATTTATGCAGTTTTGTTTTTCTTTACTATGGCTTCACTAAAAACAGATCATATGACAAATATTAAATTGAATTGAGTTGATATTCAATTATTATAAAAATTCGGCAATACAACATATAGATATACATATTTGTAAAACCATTCCTATTTTCAGTGAGGCGTATGTTTTCGTGTAATTCACTCTTTATCTTTTCAAAATGTTTAATTTCCACTGTCATTTTTTTTCAGGTCTTTGAAGCAATAAAAGAAAATCTTCCTGAAATGAAAATTCAATGTGGCATTAGCGACTTCAAAGCTGGTATATGGAATGGTTTTAGATCTAGTTTTCCCGAAATTCCAATAAGGGGGTGTGGATTTCATTGGGGACAGGCTATTTTTAGAAAAGTCCTAGAATTCGGCCTCAAAACTGCATATTTCCGAAAAGATGAATTGTATAAACTTGTCAGAAAAGTGTTGGCCCTTCCATACCTGCCAGCTGAACACATTCGCACAGCCTTTGATAGGCTTAAGGATATACATGCAACAACTGACAATTTAATAGCCCTATTTAACTATATTGAAGATACGTGGATGCGTAATTCCATTTGGGAAGTTAAAGATTGGTGTGTTTTTGGACAGTCGATTAGGACAAATAATGATGTTGAGGGCCTCAACCAGCGGGCTAAACGTGGTGCCATCTAATTCTATATGTTGATCCCACTACTTTATATGGAGGCTGAAATGGTAACAATGATTTGCCGACTAATGTCCGAAAGGAAGATGAAAAGGTTACAGTCAAAACGTGTCAAAACCCAACAGGCCCAAATTATGGAAATTTGTAAGAATTATGAGAATGGAGATTTATCTGTAAATAAGCTTTTAAAGGAAATCGGCCAGGTAGTAGCGCTCTAATAGACATCGATTAGATCTGTTTGTTATGTTGAATATATTATGTAAATAAATGAATTATAAACCCTGCTTCAATAAGAACTCTCTTCTGTCGACGAGTTGACTTATGAAATTCTGTCGATAAGTTGAATTCCGTCGCCGACTTGACCGATAAAATTCTGTGGACGAGTTGGCGTGCCACGACTTGACTGGTATTCTTCGAAATGGTAACAAGGTAATATATTCTTAAAGTTAAGTATAATTTTACCTTCGTTTATTGTCAAACCTGAAAGACTTTTCTCCATCTGATAAGAATTAGTAAAGATATGTAATACCAAGCAGTGTGAAATGAGGAAAATTAGTCAGGAGAGTCTTACCTCTTGTTAAATTTCCCTCTGTTCAGAGTACACATGGCCTCAGTTTACAGTAAAAAAAACCTGAACTCACTTACACTATTTAAATAACAACAAATCTATTTCCGTTCAAATTCATTCACAAATCAAACCATAGAAAAATATTCAACCTTTGATAGAAGTTTTATAAAGATTGTTATAGTTGTATAGAAACATCAAATGTTGTATAGAAAGTGATGAATAAATGATTGAATACACAATGATAATATTCCTATCATGTATCTTGTAGTGATACATAGTGATACATAATAATACACAATGATAATAGTCTTATCATGTATCTTGTAGTAATACATAATGATACATAATAATACACAATGATAAAAGTCCTATCATGTATCTTCTAGTGATACATAGTAATACATAATGATAATAGTCCTATCATGTATCTTGTAGTAATACATAATGATACATAATAATACACAATGATAAAAGTCCTATCATGTATCTTCTAGTGATACATAGTAATACATAATGATAATAGTCCTATCATGTATCTTGTAGTGATACATAGTAAACATAGTGATACATAGTAATACATGACATGACATAACATGAGTCTTTCTATTCCAGTAGATTGAAATAAACTCAGATGAATCAAGTGTCATATATCTGTCACTTCCAAGTTTGAAATGAGCTTTAGTTGGTGGACAATAGAATAGCTGAATTCTCCCTCCTGTTAAGTGAGGTTTCAAAATTTGTATTCCTTTACATTTCATTTTTGTTTTCAAAAATGTCTAGTGTGTTATATTGGAAAATTAACTCTTATTTTCAAACTGAATTAACATGAATACCTGTTAAACTAGCTACAATTTATATACTTTCTAAAGTTTAAATTTAAAACATACCATTGTTAATCCATTTTTTAATCAGTAATATCTTACAAATCCCTGATTTCCTGTCTTGATATTCATTATATTAATCTTATTCACGGTTTTTAGAAAGAAAAAACTTATAAAATATCTATAATAATATGATATCCATCTAGAGGTATAAATAAAGAAAACTAGTAAGTGTTATGCATGGTTTAATATTTATAAAGACAGTTTTATATATACATGGTATTTAACTTATAATATTACAATATACCAGGACCTATATCTTTATACCATGACCTATATCTTTATATATCTACTTAAAGAGGCCTTACCATTTAATATATACCATGACCTATATCTACTTAAAGAGGCATGACCACTATTTATTTATACCATGACCTATATCTTTATATATCTACTTAAAGAGGCCTTACCATTTAATATTTACCATGACCTATATCTACTTAAAGAGGCATGACCATTATTTATTTATACCATGACCTATATCTTTATACCATGACCTATATCTTTATATATCTACTTAAAGAGGCCTTACCATTTAATATATACTATGACCTATATCTACTTAAAGAGGCATGACCATTATTTATTTATACCATGACCTATATCTTTATATATCTACTTAAAGAGGCCTTACCATTATTTATTTTATTATCTAGAAAGGGTATTAAAGGTATAGTACCATGTATAAATCTATTAGTGACAATTATAAATAGTATACTATCAAACTGATAATAACATACTTTATAAAACTTTATTCAGAACAGGAAAGAAACAATATTTTACAAGGATAACAACTTAGGTTCACAGTTAAGGATCCTTTCTACCAGCTGGTCCTTGGACAAACCTCTCGGCATTGATTGTTCCCAGATTATCCGTACCCGTTTACAGCTGGGTCGACTGAAATTATGAGTGAAGATAACTTATTCATTGGACTTTCACACCAACTGAGATTGGAACCCACAGCCACCATTGCCCGACGAAACCAAGCATGTAAAGAACCAACTCTCTAACAGACTGTGCTATAGAACCTCAATTAAAACTTACTGAATTAATAAGCTTATCTATTGCTCTGTTACCTTGGCCAGTGCTTTCATTGAGACTTGTCTCAATACATCCTGATACTAACTAAGAAATTTATAGAACTAGCTTTCTAGCCTAGGCCTGTGTTTTTTTATCAGAACTTATTATATCACCATATAATATAAACTATAAACCAAATTTTAACACATTATCCAAACTTTAAACTTTCCTCTTTTTTTCAACTTTAACAGAAAATCATGCAGTTTTCATATATGTTACACATAAAAAATATAATAGAAAAATCATTTTAACAGTTTTATTTCCATTAACAACTCTTTCTACCAGTTTTAGCTTTAAAAAAACTTGAGAAATGATTTTAGAATTATGTTTTAGGGTTTATTTAAAAAACATGTGACGATCAAATTTCACAAGCTGAATTTAACTTAGTGAGTTATATTCACTATAATCTCTTGAGAAGACTTGCTCGACAAACACTCAGAAGCACTGGCTCACCTCCCCCACCAAATTTTAGGTGTCTATGCCCATCAAGGGTTCAATGGTCATACAATAGCTTGTAATACTGGGGTCAATCAGACCTGCAATTCCACTAAAACTAAGCATTTATTATCTGTAAAAGCTACTGTAAAATTGCTAGAGTTTTTGTAGAAAAAGAAACAATAAATTTCATGAATAACAAATAATATTTCATAATTAGGAGATTTCTTTCAGAAGAATCATATCAATAATAAAAATAGGGAAATATTAAATTTGTATTGGATAATCATCTACTTTCGGTCCAAGGAAACACTTGATGATTCAAACACTGACAATAAGGAAGGTCTAGATCTAAAACCACAAATTTCGTAACAATTTAATTTCAACTAGACATCAATATCATGGCAATAAAAACCAATCCTGTAAATAGTTTTAGAAATTTTGAATCAAAGTTACAATATTTCATAGAAATAACAGTTTAACAAAAAATCTAAACCGAACCTCAACAATCTTCAATCGATTATTTGACAGGGATATGAGAGGACACTTTCCCATCTGACACCATGGTCAATGCTTTTGAGTACATCTTAAACATTTGATATCTACTACAGTCTGACATTTTCTCCTGAATACTTTTGGGTTTTTCAAGTTGGTTCTCCCTGTCAGTGATGCAAGTTGGAGAGAATGACATGGAGAAAATGTCTTGTCTTTAGGTTGAGAAAATAAACTAAAAACAAACCATGCATGTTCTTGATCCTTCAACAGTTGGAATCGAAAACAAGAAGATTAATGTAGCTTTTCATAGAAATTCACCCTAATTGCACACTGCATGGCTTATTGCCTGTCTTTATTAATCAGATGTAGACAAACAGGATATAAAACTCAAAATTCATTAAAATTCTCTTCCAGTTAGACATGACTGGTAAATACAGTGAAACAGCGACCCTGATATAATAAATTGGAAATATTAGTAAAATGAGTCATTGCTATAAAAATTTAACTCCTGCTGAGTTGCTGATATTTTTAAAGTAGTATTTAGCCGCGAGGTTTATTCTAACGACAGTCTCACTGCCATCGTGTCATGTCATTTAGCAATCTATAAATAGACATGATCTAATCTGGATTAGGTCATTGATAATCTACCAATTAAAACAGATTAAATAATTTAAGCTCTTTTTCCTTCCATACAATATAATATTGAGTGATAAAACACTTTACAGTTAAACAACTAATACAGATATTTAATATATCATTGTGTGAAGTTTATAAGTCTAGGTTCCTACCATGTAGGCAAATTAAAATTTGTATATGAGCAAAACAATTAATTAAAAATCTCCTCCAAACCCAAAGAGAAGTACCATCAGGTGTTTTGAATGTAACTTACTTAACAAATATTGTGGAATAAAGGTGGCTCAAGGGGAGAGGGTAAAAGACCTCCCACCCTCCCTAATTTTTTCAAGGGGAGCATGCCCCCAGACTCTTTATAATTGAAGAGTATGATTTACGATATATATTCTATCTGGTACCAACTGTAACAATCAATCAATAAACAACCAATCAGAAGAGATTATAAAGTATGTGGTACAATGTTGTACCATACAATGTTTGATGTTAGTATTTTAAATACCAGGTGTATTTTACTCCTATCTTGTTTATTTGGTGACAAATTATGTAACTAAATAACAAATCTATAAAAGAGTGAAAAATAGATTGAAATGTAATAGCTGTAATGGCAGTGAAGAAATTTAATTGTTGCCATGACTTCTCGTTTGTTTTCAGGGTGACTGTCTAATAAAATTTTATCATGGTAACAAAAAGTTTTAAAAAACTGATATCTTACTTATATTTATACCAAGACTATGTTTTTCAAAATTTTATTATGGTAATATTTAATCAGAGTTATTGCCACTGACAAATTTCTTTATTGAGTCTTTATAATTTTTCAAAACATGGATTAGCAGTTTATTCATATTGAAAGTTACTTGCTTGTTTTTGATTTTCTATTTCCGTTAAATTTTTCATATTTCAAATCCAGTTCAATAATTTTTGTGTGTAAGAAATTATCTAGTTTCCTTCTTTAATATATATACTATACTATATATTTCTAGAGACAATTGTTCATGGCATAAAATTCTACATTCCTGACTGGATTTTATAATACAGATATAAATATTAATAACTTATAGATAATAGGGGTTGGTTAGTAACTAACAGTGTGGTCTACTCTCGGAAACATTGATCATGGCATCAACAAATAAATATTCTTCATTCCTGACTGGATTTTATAATACAGATATAAATATTAATAACTTATAGATGATAGGGGTTGGTTAGTAACTAACAGTGTGGTCTACTCTCGGAAACATTGGTCATGGCATCAACAAATAAATATTCTTCATTCCTGACTGGATTTTATTATACAGATATAAATATTAATAACTTATAGATGATAGGTGTTGACAATGAGCTGACTCTCTGGCTTCAGATTCAGCCATGTTTTTATCTTTCAGAGGAGGATTTGAACCAACACATCATATCATTACTGTAGGGTTGTTACTATCAGTAACCTAAGATATTATAATAACTTTCACCCTTGAAGAGATCATAGTCTAAATAGTTACAAGGATCCCTAGTTGACTGTCAAATACACAATTAAACACACCAAGTTTTACTTGTAACAAATTATTTCTGTTAAACTTATAAAACATTATTGTGATGTAAACTATGTGTTGAAATGTGGTGGTCAAACCTGTCTTACAACCAACTGATAAATCAGAACTGAAAACTGGTCTAAGATCATTATCTTACCAACAATTAAATACATTTAACTTGTAACATTCTTCTTGATCTACCATCTTACACACTCACTGTTTTATTCTTCTTGATCTACCCTCTTACACACTCACTGTTTTATTCTTCTGGATCTACCCTCCTACACACTCACTGTTTTATTCTTCTTGATCTACCCTCCTACACACTCACTGTTTTATTCTTCTTGATCTACCCTCTTACTCACTCACTGTTTTATTCTTCTTGATCTACCATCCTACACACTCACTGTTTTATTCTTCTTGATCTACCATCTTACTCACTCACTGTTTTATTCTTCTTGATCTACCCTCCTACACACTCACTGTTTTATTCTTCTTGATCTACCCTCTTCCATCTTACTCACTCACTGTTTTATTCTTCTTGATCTACCATCTTACTCACTCACTGTTTTATTCTTCTTGATCTACCATCTTACTCACTCACTGTTTTATTCTTCTTGATCTACCATCTTACTCACTCACCGTTTTATTCTTCTTGATCTACCATCTTACACACTCACTGTTTTATTCTTCTTGATCTACCATCTTACACACTCACTGTTTTATTCTTCTTGATCTACCATCTTACTCACTCACTGTTTTATTCTTCTTGATCTACCCTCTTACACACTCACTGTTTTATTCTTCTTGATCTACCATCCTACACACTCACTGTTTTATTCTTCTTGATCTACCCTCCTACACACTCACTGTTTTATTCTTCTTGATCTACCATCCTACACACTCACTGTTTTATTCTTCTTGATCTACCATCTTACTCACTCACTGTTTTATTCTTCTTGATCTACCCTCCTACACACTCACTGTTTTATTCTTCTTGATCTACCATCCTACACACTCACTGTTTTATTCTTCTTGATCTACCCTCCTACACACTCACTGTTTTATTCTTCTTGATCTACCCTCTTACACACTCACGTTTTATTCTTCTTGATCTACCCTCCTACACACTCACTGTTTTATTCTTCTTGATCTACCATCTTACTCACTCACTGTTTTATTCTTCTTGATCTACCCTCTTACTCACTCACTGTTTTATTCTTCTTGATCTACCCTCTTACTCACTCACTGTTTTATTCTTGATCTACCCTCCTACACACTCACTGTTTTATTCTTCTTGATCTACCATCTTACACACTCACTGTTTTATTCTTCTTGATCTACCATCCTACACACTCACTGTTTTATTCTTCTTGATCTACCATCCTACACACTCACTGTTTTATTCTTCTTGATCTACCCTCTTACACACTCACCGTTTTATTCTTCTTGATCTACCCTCCTACACACTCACTGTTTTATTCTTCTTGATCTACCCTCTTACACACTCACTGTTTTATTCTTCTTGATCTACCCTCTTACTCACTCACTGTTTTATTCTTCTTGATCTACCCTCTTACACACTCACTGTTTTATTCTTCTTGATCTACCATCCTACACACTCACTGTTTTATTCTTCTTGATCTACCCTCTTACTCACTCACTGTTTTATTCTTCTTGATCTACCCTCCTACACACTCACTGTTTTATTCTTCTTGATCTACCCTCTTACTCACTCACTGTTTTATTCTTCTTGATCTACCCTCTTACACACTCACTGTTTTATTCTTCTTGATCCACCATCTTACACACTCACTGTTTTATTCTTCTTGATCTACCATCTTACACACTCACTGTTTTATTCTTCTTGATCCACCATCTTACACACTCACTGTTTTATTCTTCTTGATCTACCATCTTACACACCACAGACCGGTCCTCATAAACAGTTTACTACAGTCCTTCTTTCTTTATTATTACAGGCTGATAATCTGGGAAAGATCATTACGAAGAGATTTGGCCAAGGACCAGTTGGTAGACAAGATCCTTGTGAAACCAAGTTGTAATCCTTGTTAAATCAATACCAAGAGGTTTGACCAAGGATCAGCATGTAGAAAGAATCGTTAAAAACTTTAGTTGTTATTCTTGTAAAAGTAACACCAAGAGGTTTGACCAAGGACCAGTTGGTATACAGCATCCTCGTGAACCCAAGTTGTTATCCTTGTAAGAACAATGCCACAAGGTTTGGTAGCTTGTAGACTGAATATCAAGGAACCTTAGTTGTCAATTCTAGTAAATTATGGCTGTTTTTTTCTTATAAATATGAATCAAGTCTTACCTAAGAGCCAGAAGATATCAAGAATGTGTCCAGGAAACAGTCTAGAGGTAATATATTAAAGTTATGAAGACATAGTATAGGGAAGTCAATTTGACAGCTCAAGTGCAGAATGCCCTCCAGTGTAATTAAACTAATAAATCTTTTATGAACAAGACAGTACCTAGTCATTGTTAAAAATGTCTTTACTCGTGTTTTTCCTTTTTTAGATTTGTATCATATTTTACTATTCATGTATTAGCTATCATTAAAAACAACTCTTTCATTGAAAATAAAAATAGGGCAAAGACTTCATGTTATAGATTTATATTTTAAACATTAAATATATTAAAATTATACCTTTTATAGTGAGTTAAAATACAATTGAATAGAATCAGGTTCATCTGTATTCATAACTCATAGTATATAGTTAATGATTGTATCTTTTATCTGATATCTTACTAGTAGGTCTGTTATTATACCTTTTAAACTAAGTGTAAGTGTGGGTTTGGAGGTGGATAAGAGGTGGTAGGGTGACTGGAGGGTGTAGGTGTAGGGATTTGTACTGAATAATAGAAGAACTGTTATAAGATTCAGGGTTATCATCATTTAGATTTCTAATTAGTAGAGTAGGTTTTTTATTATACCTACAACTAAGTAGTGTAGTGTAAGGTGTAGTTTGGGAGCAGATTGGGGGGAGGGTGGGTTCCTCTCTTGTCTATTTAAGAATTTAGATCATGTCTGACTGAGCAGTTTACATCTAACTTACAACACGTCAAATTTTTCTGGAGATTATCTTACAGGACTTAACTAAGGAATTTAGTCAATTCTTGTTTATAAGATAAAATGTCATCTCTGTTTTTTTAACAATATAACATGTATAAGATTTGAACCACATATAGAAGAGCACATATAACAAAAACACAAGACAATATTATGGAATATAACACACTTCTTTAATAAGGTTGGGCACATAACGTTTCAACACAATATACACGTGTCGTCATCAGATGTAATGGCAAGAGTATAAAACATAACAAAATATATACCAACAAGAAACAATATAGAGATTAAGAGGGACAATAGATAAAAGGGGTAATAACAAGTGATTAAGAGAGACAATAGATAAAAGGGTATAAACAATGCGAAGTCATTGAGGAAGGCACTGGGAGGAAAATATGAGAATGAAGGGAAGAAAACAAGAAAACCTTATTAAAGAAGTGTATTATATTCCATAATATTGTCTTGTGTTTTTGTCATATAACATGTAGTTTACTGAAAAATGTCGGTCTTTTGAGGGACATCATATAAAAATATTGTCCACATGACTGCCCCTAAGGATTACTACAATTTACAAATCTTGCCAATAAATGGCCATTATATTGATGTCATGTTTTGTAGAAATATTTTGGTCAAATATAATATATTATTTAATAAATTCAGTCCATGTATTACCTAGACACATAATCTCACATCTAACCCCTGTTTTAAAACAACCTGTCCTGATAAAGATTGTGTATCTCAAACATGCGTGGGCTCTAGTCAATCTAAGAACTCAGTTTAGTTTGTCCACAAGGTAAAAGTTGTCACCACATTGCTTCAAACACTAAACATCAAGTTTTAACACGGACAAATTTCTACTCTTACCTTACTGTATATTAGATATTAGTTGTCATAGATATAATCCTAATAAGTTATATATACTATAGTACAATATAACACAATGTTTATATATTATATACAGTTGACCAACTATACTGTCCACTATATTGTCCTGTCATTAGTACTGTTTCTAGCCTGTTTACACTGAAAACTATCCTTCACTAACCACAAAACATACTGACATTTCACTTCGTCACAGTAGTCAGGGTACCTCTCAAAATAATCATATAGAATTCAGTCAAGGTACGTTTCAAAATAACTAAACACAGTTGAATTTTATTAGGGGTGGTTTGATTTTACAATAGCCTCTCAGTTGAAAAATATACCTTCAAACTGAACTAAATATATAATGATGTAGTTATCTAACTTTGACAATGTCTTAAAAGGAAATGTTAAGTGGATACCAAAAAATTTGAATCTTTTGGGGCGGGATACATACATAGAGACTGGATCAACGATAGTCCATATCATCCAGTCTACAATCTTTTCTTAATCTCTGTATTGCTATAGTGAGTTACAGTAAAGGGCTGGATGACATTTCTCACCAATGCTAGACTATATCATCCAGTCATTGCTATGAATATAATGAATTATGTGAGGTTCATTTCATTCTATAATTACCCACGTGGACAAGGTAATTATCATCCTTTCACGCCGCATTTAGTAACCTGTTTTCTCATTGGTTAATGAAGTAACTAATGAACAACTATACCTGATTGGTTAATCCTGTCCACCAATTTATTCATTAATTTACATTTTCAACTGGTTTTAATCCTTTTACACCTTATCTCATCTGCAAATATAAAAGTTCAAAGGTTAAGGTCAAAGGTTAAATCCAGTAGTGAAATTCACCATGCTGAGTTAAAGAGAAGGTTTAAAGGCTCTAGTGTTTTAATAGTTTTCAAATTGTTTAAATGATTTGATTGTTTATTAAGAGATCAAGAATATAAATTTGAAACTATTAATATAATCTCTATATCTTTAGGTTATTTCAAAAATTCAATCAATAAGCCTCAGGCCTTAAAAACCATAAAATAATTTCAAAAATTCAATTAAACCTCCATTAAATATTAATAAAAAAATAAACTACTAAAACATTATATTATAGACTAAGATATTTCAAACATATCTATACCCATTTACAGTTGAGTCGACTGGAATTATAAGTGAAGATGACTTATTCAAGATTATCAGACTTTCACACACCGCGATCGGAACCCACAGCTGCCATTTGTCAGACGTAAGTCAGCAAGTGACGTCATGTAAAGAACCACAACTCTAACTGACTGTGGTATAAAACCTGAATAACTACACAGTAAGATAATATTTTAATAAAGGTAGAAGTTAACAAGGAGATAGGAAGAGTGAACTTGATAATGTTCTGTTTTTAACCAATTAATTTAATTACTTATTTAATTATCATGAACATGTTAAACCATCAATATTTAACTCGTGTTATTTATGTTTTTACTGTCACGAGAAAATAGACCCTTTTCACGCTTGTATTATAAAAGCAAAATAAATTGTTTTACAGTTTTTATTAATGGTGGAATTTTTAGTTTGAAAGCTGAATAAATTGTATATTTTTCTAGAGTAAGAGTTCTCTAGTCAACATTACCTAATTTTCTATCCTAAAAATAAAACAATTTATATTTCACGGCCCTTTTCATGGTTTATTATTACATTTACAAAATAAACGGCAATTTTATTTTTAGTTTGAGAATCACATGAGTTAAATTAAGGTATTTTAGAGCTAGGTAAAAAATCGAGGCATTTCTTTCATTTGTTACATGGAAAGCTGAAAATTTTCTCATTCGCATCCTAAAAACAAAACAAAAATTTTATTTATAATTTGTGAATTATGTGAGTATTTTAGAGCTAGGCAGAAAATCATGACCTTTTGTTTTAAGTATATAGGCAGGTATTTTGGGTTTAATTGATGAATTTTGTGTAAAATTAAGATGTTTCCAAGCTTATGGTTCAGTGTCCAGTAGAAATTAAGTTTTTTTTTAGAATTTAGCAATGTTTAATACATATAAAAAGGTGAACAAATATTTTTTAGAATTTTTAATTTTTTTTTTTTTTAAAGAAAAGACAGAGTTTTGTGCTTTATTCTGTTTTAAAATTCTATCGATCAATTCAAAGTAAAAGCAGAATTAAAATTCAGGAAAAAAAAAAAAATTCAATCTTGAATATTTTAGAAAAAATAAATCTTAACAAAAATAAACATTATAATTTTTTATACTAATCATCTTTTAAATTCTCAATAAAATAATTCTTTCTTTTCGTGATTATCAAAATTTATTTTTATTTTCACTGACTGAAATATTGTGTCTTAAAAGACCTTGTGTTTTTGAAATCTTTTGTTAATATTTTAATACATTGTTTTATAGTTCTATTGTAAAAACAATGCCTTATTTCCTAATCTTAAAAACAAATTTCAAGTTTTCTTACATTTTCTATAAGAATACATAGGAATTTTCATCATAAAAACTCTGAATTCTTAATATTTAACAAATTAAACAGGGGTATGTACCACTAAATAAAAAATCTTTATCATAACCTTTTTCTTTGCAATGTATGAAGGTAATTTTATATTTAAGATAAATGAGGAAGGGTGAAATATTGATGCTAGTAGGAAATATTTAAATAATTTTAGTTTCGTTTCTCTGACTATTAAAGAAGAAAATCAACATCAAGATAAACGAGAGAGGGTTTCCAGCAAACCATGTCCTGGTTGGAAATATTTCACTTTTTCTGCATTTCACAAGGGGCAAAAAAATGCCATGATACATGAAATATAGGTCCAGAGTTTCTGTCAGCCTTGTCCTGATAGGAAATCTTTCAATAATTTCAGTTTTTCTGACTTTTAAAGAAGAAAATTAATATCAAGATAAAGGAGGCAAGATGAAATATAGGTCCAGAGTTTCTGTCAGCCTTGTCCTGATAGGAAATCTTTCAATAATTTCAGTTTTTCTGACTTTTAAAGAAGAAAATTAATATCAAGATAAAGGAGGCAAGATGAAATATAGGTCCAGAGTTTCTGTCAGCCTTGTCCTGATAGGAAATCTTTCAATAATTTCAGTTTTTCTGACTTTTAAAGAAGAAAATTAATATCAAGATAAAGGAGGCAAGATGAAATATAGGTCCAGAGTTTCCAGCAAGACATGTCCTAGTAGGAAATATTTAAATGATTTTAGACTGTTCAGGAAATAAGATTATTGATCTAAGACTGACCAGTGATTAAAACTAATGATAATCAGAGATGTATTAGTCTTCTAGGAATTCCACAAATTTTTAATTTACAAAATCAAACTATTTTCTATTTACTTCCAATCTTTCTTAATTTCTTTAAAACACAGGACTCCTTCAAGCAAACTTTTATTCTAAATAATTCAAATCAGATCCAAAAATTGACAAAATAAATATAAATTTACCTGTTTTCTAAAAAAAAAAATATTTTAAAACAATAAAACACTAGCTTGAGTTTATACCAATTACAGAAAAATGTCACAATACAGGTCAAAAAATACACCCGAAAACAAATAATAGAGAGAGAAATGTCATTATTTAGTATGGTAATGTTACCTGACTATAAACCTCCAGGTGTTTTAATATTCATTATGTTGAGATAGATAGACAGGTAAAAATACAGGTAGAACCAGAATATACAAACATTTTCCTCTCTTCTCAACCTATCTATCTCTAATAAATACTAATAATATATCACTTGACTTACTAGTGAAAAAGAATATCTTTAGAAATAAAAAAGGTACCCTGCCCTTTCTAATGAATACTGAATTTGCAGTGACTATCTAACTATCAGTTTACAAATCAACTGACTAGGGTCGTAGAAAGTTAAGAACTTAAGACTTGAATTACAACAAACATGACCCTTAATATATTCTCTCTTGACCTTTACAACTGAATAAATTTTACTTTAATTTAAGATGTTTGACCTAGGTATTGAAAGTCCTGTAGAATGAGACAGATCTAGGTATTGAAAGTCCTGTAGAATGAGACAGATCTTGGTATTGAAAGTCCTGTAAAATGAGACAGATCTTGGTATTGAAATTCCTGTAGAATGAGACAGATCTAGGTATTGAAAGTCCTGTAGAATGAGACAGATCTTGGTATTGAAAGTCCTGTAGAATGAGACAGATCTTGGTATTGAAAGTCCTGTAAAATGAGACAGATCTTGGTATTGAAATTCCTGTAGAATGAGACAGATCTAGGTATTGAAAGTCCTGTAGAATGAGACAGATCTTGGTATTGAAAGTCCTGTAGAATGAGACAGATCTTGGTATTGAAAGTCCTGTAGAATGAGACAGATCTTGGTATTGAAAGTCCTGTAGAATGAGACAGATCTAGGTATTGAAAGTCCTGTAGAATGAGACTATAAGAGCTAATTTGCCCTAGAAGAATTAACAACCAGGTGGAAGCTAAGTATACAATGTGGACAAAATGTTCAAGGAAATAGTCGTCTAAATATTTATTGAATCAAAACCCCGACAGTTGTTTCCCCAATTAAGATAGTCTGTCCCCTATTGGTCTATTTGAACCCCCACCCCTATTGGTCTATTTGTACCCCCCAGTCTAGAGAGGTTGTATGAATGGATGAAGTTGTTAAAAGTGTTACAGATAACTAGTTGTTATAGTAAATATTTAAAGAGCTATATCTAATATGTTATTTAAGAAATTCTGTAAAACGAGAGGATTTAATCTGACATTAATAGGATTATTTCTAAATAAAGACATTATTC
Organism: Lottia gigantea; assembly: GCF_000327385.1. Taxonomy (NCBI): domain Eukaryota; kingdom Metazoa; phylum Mollusca; class Gastropoda; family Lottiidae; genus Lottia; species Lottia gigantea. Next base: position 817,288 of record NW_008709504.1, read on the forward strand.
TTAAAATAAACATCAACTTTATTAGACCAAATACAAACACAATTTCATTTATTTACCTACTCAATTCTATCATCAGAGATAAATCAAACTGAGACAGAACGTAGGGTGTAAAACTTCATTATAATATTATCTTTAATACAAACACAGACATTAATAATAATATTAAAATATCATTTCAACATGGGATAACAGAAATAATTCACTTCTTCTATACATAAACATTTTACAACCTGGTTTCCCCTTGCCAGTTATGTATATCAGAGTGACTGACATGGAAAAGCGTCTAGTTGTTATGATCGGACAATAAACCAAGGCCCTGTATACTACAGACTGTATATGTTAAAGATCCTTTAAAGAATGTATAAGTCTTGAGGCTGACATGGAAAAAGCGTCAAGTCGTTTAGAGGCCCCATGTGCTACAGGCTGTGTATGTTAATGATCCTCAGCCATAAGACCAGTTAAAGAGAAAGTTCATGCTTTAGTCACTGCAATTCATACCAAGGTGCAACTCTAGACCAATTGATTAGAAATTTCATACAGACCATTGCAGTCAATCATTTTAAATCTTTAATCAGACATGACTGGTGAATACAGATAAATCAACAACCCTCTGTTGCACTCATGTCCCTAACTGTCGAGTTGCAACTCTAGAGTTTATTATTCTATAAGATTATTTACAGTAACAATATTATTGAAATCTGATCAAACCAAGTAAAAACTTTTTAAAATATTTTATAAAAACATGGTGAATGTCAGTGAAGGTTGTGATGAGGTTGAACGAATGTTTTTGTACACAGGGTTTTCGATTGGTTTTCGTATCCCATTTTCTGGCAAGCGGACTTTAACACTGTCCAAAAACATGCATCATGTTATTCGAATTTAGATGTGCTGTTTAAAAAAGTTAATGCTGAGTTGACTGAGGGTCGTGTAATGGGCCCGTTTGAAAATCCTCCCTTTCCAGCTTTGCGTTGTTCCCCCGTTTATTCCAAAACATGAAACTGGAGCTTTTAGGTTGATTCATGATTTGTCGTTTCCTCAGGGTGATTCGATAAATTCTAGGATTGATTCAATTTTTACTGAAGTGCATTACGACTCTATTGACCGTGTGATAGAGATAGTTAAAAGTATGGGAGCTGGGGCTCAAATGGCAAAGGCAGATATAAAGGATGCCTATAGAATAGTTCCTATTCATCCAAATGATAAAGAGTTGTTAGGTTTTACTGTCCCTTTACATAACAAGTTGTAGTATTTCGCTGATATGTGCTTACCTATGGGCTTGAGCATGAGCTGCCAGACTTTCGAGCGATTTAGTTCAGCTCTCCCGTTGTTTATGGTGTCAAAAACGAATGCTGTGATGAGTCACATGATTGACGATTTCTTTTTTATTGGACCTGCAGATACCTCACTATGTGCAGACACCTTAGCACACTTTATGTCTTTAGCTTCATACTTAAATATTCCTATTAAGCATTCAAAAACTGTCCATCCTTGTACTAAAATTGTAATTTATGGCATAGAAATTGATTCAGTTGCAATGATTACCGTTTATCTGATGAAAGATAGCTTGCATTGCAAGTTAACATACGCCCACTGGCAGCTGTCAGAAATAATAAAACAGTCTTTAGTGACTAAAGTACGAATTTTCTCATATTGAAGAAATTATTTATGCTGAATAATTCCACAAAATTTTTAAAAATCAATATCAATAACCCAAATACAACAAACAATTAAATCACACAGCTCTAATCAAGGGTAAAAAACAACTTTTGACGCGTCTTTACAAAGTTAATGGCAATAACTGAAAAACATTTCATCAAAAATGTGTCAAGTTAGAACTTGTCCGAGATCTTATCAATTTCAATGATCACACCAAGTTTCATCAGAATCAGTTGAAGACTGTAGCTTCTATTGTGCTCACAAACAAATTTTGACGCGTTTTTCGTAAGTTAATGGCAATAACTGAAAAACATTTCATCAAAAATGTGTCAAGTTAGAACTTGTCCGAGATCTTATCAATTTCAATGATCACACCAAGTTTCATCAGAATCGGTTGCAAACTGTAGCTTCTATTGTGCTCACGAACAAATTTTGACGCGTTTTTAAAAAGTCAAGGGCAATAACTCGAAAACCGTTCATCAAAAATGCATCAAGTTAGAACTTGTCCGAGATCTTATCAATTCCAATGATCACAACAAGTTTCATCAGAATCGGTTGAAAACTAGCGTCAATCCTGCTCACAAACTATTTTTAACAAATTTCGACGCATTTTAACAAAGTCAAGGGCAATAACTCAAAAACCGTTCATCGAAAATGCGTCAATTAGAACTCGTCCGAGATCTTATCAATTCCAATGATCACACCGAGTTTCATCAGAATCAGTTGAAAACTGTAGCGTCAATCCTGCTCACAAACTATTTTTAACAAATTTTGACGCGTTTTAACAAAGTCAAGGGGAATAACTCAAAAAACCGTTCATTGAAAATGCGTCAAGTTAGAACTTGTCCGAGATCTTATGAATTCCAATGATCACACCAAGTTCCATCAGAATCGGATGAAAACTGTAGCTTCAATCCTGCTCACTAACAATTTTTCACAAATTTCAATGCGTTCTAAGTCAAGGGCAACTTGACCGAGATCTTATCAATCTAAAGCATCACACCAAGTTTATCAAAATCAGATAAAAACTGCAGTCTCTATAGTGCTCACAAGAAATGCTGACAGACGGACCGACGGGACGACAATATACGACCACATATTCATGTGGGCGTATAAAAAATAATCAAAATCACTAAGGCCTTGTCGTCAGTTATGTCCTGACGGAAAGTTCCTTTAAGAGAGTTGCTAAGGATTGTTAAATTTTGCTGCTTCCATTGTTGTTCCAGGGCGCACTTTTTGCGTCGCTTATATAATCTTACTATAGGGGTTAGAAAGCTCCACTTTAAAGTAACTTTGAATAATGCAGCACACTTAGATCTAAAAATTTGGAATTTTTTTATTTATGGCTTTAATGGCAAGTGTATGTTTTTGAACGATGAATGGGTTCAATCTGATCATATTAAACTTTATTTTGATGCAGCTCTCACGAAAGGTTATGCTGCAGTGTTTGGTTCTAAATGGTTTGTTGGGACATGGACAGAAGCCCAAAGAGAGTTTAGCATAAATGTGTTAGAACTATTTCCGATTGTGATAGCCCTTGAGACTTGGGGTCATCTGCTGCGTAATCATAAAGTTAAGTTATTGACTGATAATTTGTGTGTTATTAACAATGCCACGTCTAGATCTGCTGATCTGATGCGTCTTATTCGCTGTTTGGTTCTGGTCACTATTAAATTTAACATACTTATTAGAGCTCAGCATATTCCTGGCAAAACAAATTTAGTTGCTGATCATCTGTCACGTTTTCGTTTTCAGGAAGCAAGAGAATGGGCTCCATGGTTAGATCTCCAGCCTCACCCAGTGGACCAGAATTTCTTGAACATTTAAGTCCAATAGCTATGCATTTGATAGGGGCCTCTCTATCTGTAAATTCACGTGCAGCTTACTTGCGTTCTTGGAACCAGTTTTTAGACTTTTGCCGTACGCATGATTTATCACCTCGGTTTCCTATCCCTGCAGTTATAATAGTAAATTTCTAAGCTTTTTTATTTGAGTCTGGAATATTGTCCAAGTACTATGGCGTCACATGCATCAGTTATTTCTTATGTACAGCGTTCCTTTGGTTTTTCAGAACCCCTTCATTCCTTCTTATTAAAAAGTCATTAATAAAGGGTGCCAAACGCCTCTATGCTTCAAAAGATGCAAGGTTGCCAATCACAAAAAAAATTTTGACTCAATTAATTCGTGCAACTCCAATCGTTGTCACATTGCAATTTGATAGGTTCTTGCTCTCTGCTATATTTAACTTAGCCTTTGCAGGATTTTTTCGTTTAGGTGAGCTTGTGCTCAAGTCTCACTCGACTTGTCATATATACTTAAAACAAAAATGTTGAATTCATATTAAATAAAGAAACGAAAAAAGTTTCCTCATTAGAAATTGTTTTGTTGCATTACAAACATAAAAGTTCCACCACGCCTGTAAAATTGTTTTTAACTTGTCAATGTTCTGATTCAGTCAATGCAACCTGTGCTCCATGTTCCTTGTTTAATTATATTCAATATTTTCTGCATTCAAACGGGTCATTGTTTCAATTTATTAATGAGGTTACTGTATCATATTCGTTTGTTAATAATTATTTGCGCAGGCTTGTATCATTTCTCGGTTTGTCAACAGATCTTTATAAATTACACTCTTTCAGGATTGGGGCAGCCACTTCAGCATTTATGAAGGGTCATTCTGAAGTTCGGGTGATGGGTCGTTGGAGTAGTAATGCTGTAAAATCATATGTCCGCTTGCCCGATTTGTCTCTTTAGAAAGCCCTTCTCTCCAGTTAACTTGGTAAGACCAAAGTCATTTGCAGCTTGTGCTTTAGGGTACTGACAACGTAGTTTGCAGCTTATATATTAGAATGCTGACAAAGTAGTTTGCAACTTATATTGTAGGGTACTGACAACGTAGTTTGCAGCTTATATATTAGAATGCTGACAAAGTAGTTTGCAACTTATATATTAGAATGCTGACAAAGTAGTTTGCAACTTATATAATAGAATGCTGACAAGGTAGTTTGCAACTTATATATTAGAATGCTGACAAAGTAGTTTGCAACTTATATATTAGGGTACTGACAAAGTAGTTTGCAACTTATATATTAGGGTACTGACAAAGTAGTTTGCAACTTATATATTAGAATGCTGACAAAGTAGTTTGCAACTTATATTGTAGGGTACTGACAAAGTAGTTTGCAACTTATATATTAGAATGCTGACAAAGTAGTTTGCAACTTATATATTAGAATGCTGACAAAGTAGTTTGCAACTTATATAATAGAATGCTGACAAAGTAGTTTGCAACTTATATTGTAGGGTACTGACAAAGTAGTTTGCAACTTATATATTAGAATGCTGACAAAGTAGTTTGCAACTTATATATTAGGGTACTGACAATGTAGTTTGCAACTTATATATTAGAATGCTGACAAAGTAGTTTGCAACTTATATATTAGGGTACTGACAAAGTAGTTTGCAACTTATATATTAGGGTACTGACAAAGTAGTTTGCAACTTATATATTAGAATGCTGACAAAGTAGTTTGCAACTTATATTGTAGGGTACTGACAAAGTAGTTTGCAACTTATATATTAGAATGCTGACAAAGTAGTTTGCAACTTATATATTAGAATGCTGACAAAGTAGTTTGCAACTTATATAATAGAATGCTGACAAAGTAGTTTGCAACTTATATTGTAGGGTACTGACAAAGTAGTTTGCAACTTATATATTAGAATGCTGACAAAGTAGTTTGCAACTTATATATTAGAATGCTGACAAAGTAGTTTGCAACTTATATATTAGAATGCTGACAAAGTAGTTTGCAACTTATATATTAGAATGCTGACAAAGTAGTTTGCAACTTATATATTAGAATGCTGACAAAGTAGTTTGCAACTTATATATGTAGGGTGCTGACAAAGTAGTTTGCAACTTATATATTAGAATACTGACAAAGTAGTTTGCAACTTATATAATAGAATGCTGACAAAGTAGTTTGCAACTTATATAATAGAATGCTGACAAAGTAGTTTGCAACTTATATAATAGAATGCTGACAAAGTAGTTTGCAACTTATATTGTAGGGTACTGACAAAGCAGTTTGCAACTTATATATTAGAATGCTGACAAAGTAGTTTGCAACTTATATTGTAGGGTACTGACAAAGCAGTTTGCAACTTATATATTAGGGTACTGACAATGTAGTTTGCAGTAAATTTTTTAATTATATTTTTTATTATTATGTTATATATGTTAAACTATATTTCATTTACTAATATCTTGTTTTTTGTTTTATCTTGTGTCTGACGAGTGGGCCAATGATTTATGCATCTGCTTATTAATGATTCCGTCCCCCAGATTGTGTGTGATAGGGTTTGGGTTGGGCTAGACATCACTTTGTCCAATGATGTGTTTGGCGCATAGTAGGTTTATAAAGCCCAACTAGTTTATGATATTGTTTATAAATCATTATGATTTATTGTTTATTTAATTGTTGTTTGTTTATTATGCTGTTTTTCATTCCTTCGTTATTTTAAATAAATGGCATTATCACACACTATCTGGTTTTGATTTATCATGGGAGAGGGTGAGGAAAGGGAGAACACAAAAAAACTTTTTAAAATATTTTATAAAAACATGGTGAATGTCAGGTCAGAATTTAAACAAAACACCTTTCCACAAACATGGAAAATTTAATCAAAAACATTTGAACTATTTCCCAATTAAAAACAGGTGTAGTTTCCTGTTTAACTAATTAATTAAATCATTTCTTCGTTAAAATTTAAAACTTGAATAATTTTATCTTTCCAACTGGCTTGGTGCAGATATAACTTTAATACATCTATGAACAGGTAGCTCTCTACTAAGGGTGTAGAGTTTGACCCAGGTCAAGATAGTGTGCAATGAGGGAAATTTTCATCTTTTTAACTGGCTTAGTGATAGTATTAAAGGAGAGCTGTGCTAGCTCAATGAGTTTATAATATCATTAGAATTTAAAACCTGAATTGACCGTGTTAATACTTCAAGTTGGAAGAGTGGAGATAGGAAATATCATTTGAAAATAAGAAATATCACCACAGAAAATATAAATATTCTGGAAGGAGATGTTCAACTTATGCTCAAAAAGAAAATGAAATGAATGGAGTTTTACGTCTTACTTTCCTGCACCTCTTTGGGCTAATCAGACAGGCAATACCATGCAGAGTGCAATAAGGGAATTAACCTACTCTTTTTTTCCATTTCCAACTGTCGAGAGATCTTTAGCATTCACAGCAATGAAGAAAAATTTTGCAAGGATTGTAAGTGGCAATATAGATCTGTTTCAGAATCACAAAAATTCTATAAAGTCATAAAGAATCACAGAGTAAAAGAGAATGCACTATAAAATAAATATCTCATTTGGTAAAAGTAAACAACTAAGATTCCTAGGAGAATTTCCACCACAACTAAATATTCATAGCATCCAGATTATCAAAATAACAACAACCTTAAATACACAGATTGATTTTCATAGTAACACATGAAAATGTTAAATTTGTTAAAAATATGAACGTTTATTCCCTAGCACCTTGTCTTAGAGTCAAACATACCGGCTAAACAATGTATAAGGTACAAAGTTCACATATTTTATCAAAAACTTACAGCAGCGATTTATTCTGCTGTTTGTTCAAGTCATGTGACCACAAGATGGCAACCAAAATAACTAGACGGTAAGATATCATCTAATTAACAAGTCCAATTAGCTCATAGATTCTGACACCATAGTACTCAGTGAGCCACTATTTATTGTGTAAAAAATGCTTAAAGTGTAATTGAGGAGCTGACATGAAATAAGCTTTGAATACCCTGAGAGAATACACATAGACTACACTAGTACCACTGACATACTGCATGGTGTTGTCTGTTGTCTCAGATTGGAATAGAACAGTAGGATGTAAAACTCTATTGATTGAAAGAGAAAGTGAATTTATAAGAGTAATCAAGTTGATTCTGTTGTATTATAAGATTAATACAATTACAGATTGGCTATAAACATCTTTAATCAATCAAACTAGACCCTATCTTGACATCTTGAATTCACAACTAATAAACATATAGACTGTCTATAATATTAACTATGTAGACTCTCTTAAAGTTATAACATCTTAGCTTTCTGAGCTACTCCAATAGCAGTCTATAATATCAACTACCGGTATGTGGACTCTCTGAAAGATATGCTGAGTTGACAAACCCAAATATCAAATAAACACTATTAGCTATGTGGACTCTCTGAAAGTAACCTGGTGTTCTAGAAGAATGAGCATTAGAATTGATAATAGCTCTCTGAGATTAAAACTTTGTTGTAAAAGATGTAAAGTCTTTGAAATAAAGGAGTTATTACTGTAAACACACAAGATAAAATTATCACCTACAATATATAGCTCCATAGAGAAAAACCAACATCATAATAACAAATTATATTTCTTTATGACTGTAATATTACAAGATTTATCTACCAAGTTAAACTTTGATGTAGCTATTAGAAATTTCTCAGTAAAGGTTGAAGAGCAGAATTATGACTTGTTTCATCATAAATAATGACTTAAAACATGAAAATTGAAGATTTTTTGGTTGTTAAACTAATGTAAGAATGTTAAAAATTGTTTGAAATATTTTTATGACTGTTTCAGCTTTAGAGTTTCTGAATATCTAACAAATATTTTTACAACAGGAAATTTATTAACTTCATTTTCTTCTGTTGGATGTTATAGAAGATACTCTCCTATAGAAGCACTGGCCACGGTCACCAGAAGAGAACATACTTCTTAAATCAATTATCAATTTGAGTAATAAAGATTAAATTGAAATGGTACTATAATAAATGTTCTTCAAAGAGAAATTACAACAATGTTAATTCTGAAAAGACTGAAATAATACAAAAAACATTTTTTAAAAACACATAATACAATTGTTTCAGAGAGTAAATGGAATGGGTTCTCAATTTATCATGGAGAAGTAAATTACTTACATTTTTCTTGTGAATTTTAATCAGAAAATAAAACAAATATTCACACAATAAATGTCTAATTACCTTATCTCTTTTATTCATTATATTAAAAAAAAAACATCCACTTTATCAAAGTCCTTGTCCTTGTACAATATTTTCCCACAAACAATTTCTCAATATTACATATCAAACTACCTAGAATGTCATTTAATAATTGTCTAGCCATAGGTCATGAATAAATTTACATAAATTAGCATATATTAGTCATATGACACATAAAGTAAATAGATGTCATATATAGCTACATGAGGTCTAATAATTATGTAAATATTATGTAAACTGATATACACCAAAATATAAATCATCACCATCATTAATGAGAGATTGTATATCCTGGTTCTCAACTAAATTCCAATCAAAAGATTGGCTAGGCCTGGGGCGTGGGTTCCCAACCTATATATGGCGGAGGGGAAGGGGGAGGGTGATTACACTCAGGAATTCCATGTTAACAACTCTGGCCGCATATTCTCGAAACGATCTTAGTGCTAGGACATCCTAGAATAAATGTTAGAAGATAAGAACCTAGGACATCCTAGAATCAATGTTAGTAGATAAGAACCTAGGATATCTTAAAATCAATGTTAGAAGATAAGAACCTAGGACATCCTAGCTCTAAGATCAGTTTCAGGAATACCTGACCAGGTTCTCAACCTATTTGGGTTTTGGTTGTACCCATGATTCTATGTTTACTGATTTTGTTTTTAGGATAGACTTATAGATTGCGATATGGTAGGTAAGTCTATATGTCTGACTTCTTCATATGATTTTGGACTTTGACTCATGGATTACAATATTGTTATGTTTATCATTTGAACTCTATAACATATCAATAGCTATGAATTATTAAACAAATATACATTCTAACTGTCAAACTTTAACAGCTAGACATACAATATAATATAGTCTTGTGTTTACACAGTGTTTTATCTCTCATAGTCTAGCCTGTGGGGGGAGAGGGAGAGGGGGGAGCCGAGAGAGAGAATGAAGAAGGGTAGGGAGAGGTTATTATGTAGATTGTTATATTTGGGCCTAGAAATTCTACTCTTCTGCTTTTATGACCTTTGTCAGTCAAATAGTTCAGTAACTCTTACGCCTTATATTGAATAGTAACTGGTTACTCTTCAATCACCCTAATCTCTAAATAGAAATAGAGGTAATTAATTTCAACTTCTGTACACATGTATCCTAGCTTTCAATTAAAATTATAATACCTAATAGTGAAATCAAATCAATACCTCTAATAGTTGGGTAATGAGCAAGTGTTATCCAAGAATTATCAAGAATTAAAATACTACTACCTCAGTTAGTAGCAATATCCAAATGAAACACGACAATACAAGGGTTTTGTTTAAAAGTATTCAAGCCTACAACTCCTGGTGATAGGTGATTTTCTACAGTTCTTTGTTCTCAATACAATATCATATTAAATTTCATCAGTTTATAATCACACTGAGTACTGAGTAAATTATCTCGAGGAATTTCAATTTACTCAACAAGAATGTGATTTACATTGATAGGGGACAATTTTAAAGGGTTTGGAAGAATTTGCTCTGTCAATAATATGGTGAAATTGATAGGGGGCATTGTTTAGGGGCATTTCTTTAAGGTTTTTTATATACAGTGTGAAAAGAATCATAGGGGTTATTTAAAAAGGACAGGTTTTGAAAACTTGGAGAAGTGAAAAAATAAAACCCCATATCTTCTTGTCATTGAATTACTTTTCTTCTGTAAAAATCCTTCCAAATTTTAAGATCACTAATACCTCTTCTAAAAAACAAGAAACTTAAAAAAATGAAAAAAAATATGTATAGGCATACTTCAGTTAATCTTGACACATATATATTTATATATATATATATAAATCTTTCCAAATTTAAAAGTATCTCCAATTCTTATTTCAAAAATCCACAAACCTACGATATTGGCCTAGTTGGCCGTTTTACAAAACAGAATACTTGAGACACTTTATTTCCAATCCAACTATTAATCAACGACAAAAGAACGGCAAATTTAGTCTCCTTCAGAAGTCAAGGGGACTTAACTCTACACAAACAAGTGATTAGTTGAGATTAAACGCTGAAATTGCGATAAGCTGTGAATTGTAAATAAAGCCTAAAAAGGTGTTAGTCCTGTCCTTTCATCTTTAACCTATTAAATATAGAATTTAAATGAAAGTTGTGTTTGAAACTTATGATCGCTATTCTTATTCACAGCTATATTCAACTGATGATCACTATGGTGTGAGGGCATCTTTAACCTG
>NW_008709504.1:828290-854897 GCF_000327385.1 Lottia gigantea
ATTAAATACAAGTAGTAAAATAACCAAGGGGGTATAAGACAGGGAGACCTGTTAAGACCTTTTGTATTGGCTATTAAACTTAATGACCTTTTGGATCAAGTCTAGTTTTTAGTCACTGAGGTGGAAAATCTGGTTGTTTTAAGCTGAATTTTATGATTTTTGTAACAAAATGAAGTTTCTAGCATTAAAAAGTATTAATAAAATTGTTTATGTTAAATTTTTTGATTCTAGTGATGAAAGTTCTGCAGAACAGCATGTATCAATTTCATACTGATTATTTTATCAAATTTATTTTATGAGTATTTTTTTTAAATATAATGAGAAAATATAAGTTTTCTTACCTGATTATATCCTTCAAATCTAATTTTATCTCATCTTTACACCTGAAAAGAAAAATTAAAAGGTCCATAATTTGCTATGATTCCAGAGAGTTCACATGACAGTCAACCAAGAACATAGAAAACCTGAAAATAATATCTCATAAATCCTTTTCAGTCCACTGTTTTTTTGGTAATTTTTTTACCTTTAATTCAGTCGCAATCTCTGGTAAAAATTCAACCATAGAATTCTTAATCAAATGTTTTTTTCACTTATTCCTTTGCTAAACATGTATACTAAAATTTATTTAACCCAGTGTAAGTATTCATAGTTTAACCCCAGCCAGAGTATTTAACATCATAAGATAAAGTTTAACAAGCCAGTATTCTGACAGGTAAAGGGTTAACATAAATCAGATGGTTAGTATAAAATTAACCCTGTGATAGCAGTAATTAGTACCGATAAATATAATTACTTCTACTCCAGCTGGCTCTTTAACCCTTTAATAACCAATTTAATTTCATTTTAAAACAGGGGCTGGTAACTATTAGCACCACATTCAAAAACAGGGGTTAGTGTTATTTAGCACAATTCTTAATTTTTAATTCTTTGTGTCTGTCGATGTATCTGTCTGTATCTGTGTCTATATGTCTATGTGTCTGTCTACGTGTCTATATGTCTCTGTCTATGTGTCTATGTTTCTATGACATATTGAATAATATAAATTATATTTGATGTTAGATATCAGTGAATATTGAATCACTAACATGTGTTACCTAATTATTCTAATTTCATACATTTTATTTAAATATATTAATTGACATATTTCTAATATCTCATATACACAAGCCCTAGACTGAATATATTCTTGAGAGGAAGTCAATAATGTAATAGGCCCTACAGTTTTTCTGTCAATGAATCTGATTGGCTGTATTTGCTGGCGTACAATCTAATCAAATCACTTCATTCTGTGATACAAGAAAGATGACTAATACAGTCAAGGTATGAGTATGAAGTTAGTAATATCTAGATATTGTGAAGATGAAGTGAGTAATAGCTTGACATTGTGAAGATGAAGTTTGTAATAGATTGACATTGTGAAGCTGAAGTTTATAATAGATTGACATTGTCAAGATGAAGTTAGTAATAGCTGGATATTGTCAAGATGAAGTTAGTAATAGCTGGATATTGTGAAGATGAAGTAAGTAATAGCTTGACATTGTGAAGATGAAGTTTGTAATAGCTTGACATTGTGAAGCTGAAGTTAGTAATAGCTTGACATTGTCAAGATGAAGTTAGTAATAGCTGGATATTGTGAAGATGAAGTGAGTAATAGCTTGACATTGTGAAGATGAAGTGAGTAATAGCTTGACATTGTAAAGCTGAAGTTAGTAATAGCTTGACATTGTGAAGATGAAGTTAGTAATAGCTTTACATTGTCAAGATGAAGTTAGTAATAGCTGGATATTGTCAAAATGAAGTTAGTAATAGCTGGATATTGTGAAGATGAAGTGAGTAATAGCTTGACATTGTGAAGATGAAGTGAGTAATAGCTTGACATTGTCAAGATGAAGTTAGTAATAGCTGAATATTGTGAAGATGTATGGATACTAAATTAAAGGTTAAGTTGATTGTATAGAGTATTACTAGGTTTTACTATATCATTAATAACAAGAAATATATCAAATATATAAATAACTTGCTGCAAGTCGTAATGGAACTATAATAAATAATTCAAGTATTGTTCAGGAAAATAATAAAATAATATGTAAAAAATATTATAATTATAGAGCTATAAAATCTGTTGTCATATCTAATTAATGGAATATTGTGACAGATTATAATAATTACTGTCTATATAAATATTATTATAGAAATTAATAAAACCTTGGCTCTGGGCAGTCAAATATCATGTTTATATTATATTATATTATTAATAATCATCTAAATTTACTTTACCAGCTGTTAGAACTCAAAACTTGATATTATCAGCTTTACCTGCTTCAGTGTAACAAGGTAGAAAATATAACTATCCTTTCCCATGTAAAGCTATATGAATATCTCTTTGTAGACTTTAACAACTTTCAATATTCAATACTATCCTGTAACGATGGGTTGGAACACTGGCAGTAGAATAGGTCAGTCAGTAGCGAATTGAATTGACGGCAAGACGAGTAGGTGTCATGGGTTTGAATCCTCCTCAAGGTAAAAACAATTCTAATGTCTTGGCCAGTCTTTTTGAGAATTTGCTCAAATATTGGCTCTCAACAGTGTATAGCTAACCTGAGTTTAGGCACTGTGGGTTCAAACCTTACCTCAAGGTAAGATAGATTCTGATGCCCATGCCAGTGTTTCCTAGAGTTGGTTGGTGTTGGTTTTCACCCACTGATACCCAATTCTAATTTTGGATGTGTTAAAGAGACTATGAGTATGAGAGAGAAGATTGTCAATATTTTAAATTGAAATATCTGGAAACCATCCTTACAGTAATAAACAAATAGAAAAGACATGTTGAGACCATCAGAAAGAAAAACAATTTATTTCTAGGATTTTTTTTTTCTAGGAAAGTAACTGAATGAAAATATTGAGAATAAAATTCCTCTAGAGAATTGTGCCGCCGTTAGAACATTAGTTTTATTGCATCGTGAACTCTATCAAACTAATTTAAGTAAGTAAAAACTCCTGTCAATGTATTGAATTTTCAAGAGAAGCATTATTGGAGGACAAAGGGACAATGGATGGTCAATTGAACAATTTGATTGGATATCACTCTCAGCCAATCAAAATGTCTAAATGATATTGAAATCAGAGAAGCGTTAATGACGCTATTCTATTATTGACATATTTAAAGTAGAAAATATAACAAAGTTTTGTTTGGACCTGTTTATATTGACTAACTGTCATTCTTACAAAATGAAGAATTGGTTGGCAGGATTTTTATCTTCTTTCATTTATCTCTGTTTATTTCATCTCAATTTCAAGGGATGTAATCATCTAAATGTTAACTTTATCAGCTCATAAAACTCAAAAAGATTGTACAGAGGTTTTCTCAATTTTTGATGTCACTTATAGCTTATGTCACATAAGCGATTAGTGACGTCATCAAACATTTAAGTGGAATTGCAGGAACCACAGACATCTGATTGAAAACGGTGCAAATTGATGCTATCAGTTTCCCCGATACACATACAAATTTTAGAAAACCTCTTAACAATCTCTTTAAAAGTATTAGTTTTCTAAATATGAATTTTACTAGCTGATAGAGCTTAATTTCAGCTATCTTTAACACTTTCCAAATATAAAAAACATTGTTTATATGGGATAAAGGGTTTAATCAAATCTGAAAGAATATCCCGGCACATCAAATAGATAAGTAAATTAATGTGATAACAATTCACAAGGGAAATAACTCAGTTTCCTTATCATTGATAGATGGTAACGACCAGTCATTTGATTCTAAATCTTACGATATTTAGTGTGGGATGATTATATCCATAAAAGACGACCGTATTACACTGTGAATAATCATTAGGTCCAGACATGAAGATTTCCCATGAGGCATTAGTACAATTGGACAACAATTTAAAGATTGATTTGAGTTCCGAGGTAGAAAATTTATATTTTTCTTCTCAGTATGTATAGTAACTTAACATTTAATCGTAAATATTCACAGAGAATAAAATGAATGGAGTTTTATATCCTACTTTTCTGCACCTGATTTGGATAATGAAGTAACAATGTCATGCAGTGTACAATGAGGGAAATACTACCAGGATGATGGTATTAACATACTTGTTTTTATTGTAATTGTTGAAGGATCTGTTACATATACAGGGTCTCTGTTTATTGTCCCATCAGAACTTGATGGCTCATTCTATGTCAGCCTCAAAATTTATACAGTCTTTAAAGGATCTTTTATGTGCACAGCTTGTAGGACACGGAGCTCCCCTACCCATATTGTAAATTGTCCACGAATAGACCTTTTCCACATAAGCACCAAATGTTTTTCAGTGATTACTGAAAATAAAGATACAATATAAACTATAATAACTAAACTAATATTATCAAGTTTAAACTCTAGAGTTTATTTATAAAGGTTTTAATATAAAACAGGTGAACATGTGTAGTTCATTGTACAACATTTAGAAATTCCTCGTTTGTTTTTATCTTGCTTGTTTTACACTAAAAATAGGGAAAAACACTACCATCTGGATTTCAATAAAAACTTGAACTTGACTTCTTCACCTGATATTCTTTATTCAGTTTTAGTGCTACGATTTAAACCAGAATTTTAGTACTTCAATTTGATTGGCTAGGTTTCTCTCATTATCCAATCAAATGGGACAATTTTTAACTCCAAAAGTTTAAACCAAGAAAGCAAAAACTGCAATTTGATTGGCTTATAACTTAGTATATAAATAACCAATCAAATTGGACAAGTTTTTCAAACTTTCTAGAATTTATCACATGTTTATTTTTATATAATATATTTTAGAATTTTAATACTGAAATTTTATTGGCTAAGTTTGATTATTTTTAGTTAAAATGTTAAAATTTGAGGAAAATAACGTAGTTTTAAACAAATGTTAACACAATTTTAAATATAAGCTTGTTGTTTTTTTACTTAAATTTTCAACATACTTATTTTCCCTGAATTTCTAAAATATATCTGAAATTTCCCATTTTGAACATTTTGAACATTTTATACAAAGTTTTCAAAATTCTATTTAAATCTTTTAAAAATGTTACGCCTATTTCAAGAATTTCAAGTCATGACCTGAGTTAAAAATATTGTCAAATGTGAAATAAACTACAAAATTTACAAGTTTCACAATTTTCTTCGTAAAACTCTGTCAAATGTAAAAAAATATTCATATAGTTGGGTTCTTTCCAGAAAACTAAAATCTAACCTATGTTGACTGAAATGTTTTGACAATGATTTCTCAAATTCTGATTTTAATGTGACCAAAATTTTATACATTAAAACATTTTCTCTCAATCCTGATATAGGTCAAGATATCATTTTGAGAATTTATTTTACTGATTTTCCGTTTCAGTGATGTAGCTCTGGAGAGTTGATTTGTAAAGATGGGACAATCAAACCAAGCCCTGTGTTCTAGCATTTAGTCTCCCTTAGGATAATAAATGAAAACTACAGACTCAGTACTCGAAGTTGGACATCAACAAACACGTGTCGATTTTGAGTGTAAAGTTTATTTGGTTTTATTTTCAGGTTTTTGTAAGTTTTGTTTTTTCCCCTGGGCAATACAAGACAAGAAAAGACATGACAAGACAAGACTGGTAAAAAATATAAAATAAATATAACAACATTCTGGAGTTGGATGTCTGAATCTCTGCCTTTATAAGATATTAATATAAGATATAATAGTCCTACCCTGGGACTCGACTCGCTGGTCAAAATACCCAAACCACTTAGTAAAATTGAGAGAAATAAATTACTACTAATAATCAGATAGTTAACGGTGGGAAGAAAATAAACTAGACAAAGGAATGACTGTTAAAAATATACCAAATAATTCTAGAGGATAACAACTTAAATTCTAAAAGATCCTTTCTACCAGCGTTGCTTGGCCAAACTTCTTCCTTTTCTACACCTGATTGGGATAATGAAAAAGGTGCTGTGCCTAAGTAAAAGTCTGGTAACTTAGCAGTCTTCAAAGTAACATTTTGTCTTCTATAACCACAAATACATAACAGAAATTCTCTAATTGAAATCAAATTGGTAATTTAAAACTTGCCAGCTAAATTTGACTGAAATTAACAGAAAGTTTACATCATTAGAAAATAAATAAATCTATTAAAATACAATAAAAACTTTACAAATTCATCCAAACATAAAATCACAACAGCTGTTTGGTTTGTAACATAACATAAAATAATTCTACAGGTATTATTTAGTGAAAATCAGCAAACTTCTAGTAAAATGTTCAACTAAATACCAGTCGAGGTTAATAATAATACCATCAAATATTTATTAGGAGATTACATCATAAATCTTTACTTTGTGACCTAGGCCAGTGCTTTCATGATCTGATCACTATCAAATGCCAGTGCTTCTATAGAAGAGTATCTTCTATAACACCTATTACTATGTAATCTTTTATTTGTGACCTAGGTCAGTGCTTTCTTAAGTCTATGTTTTAATCCCCATCTAACACAATATAATGTTTTCTTTGTGACCAAGGCCAGTGCTTTCGTGGGTCTATGTTCTCATCACTATCTAACACTATATAATCTTTTATTTGTGACCTAGGCCAGTGCTATTGTGAGTCTATGTTTTAATCCCCATCTAACACCATCAGGCAGATATAATTCATTAATTTAAATACAGACTTAATAATAATTGGTGTTTTAGAGCCCTCCAGTCATTCCATTTCACTAGTTTTTATTCCATGTTTAAGAGAAAATAATTCTAATGCCTGACTAAAAACTGAAAAGTGATCTCAATATTTCATTAATCAATCATTACTATCAATTATCAGCCAGGTCTTTGTTTTAAGTCTGGGTTTAAATTTTTAACTCTTGGTTTAAATTTTTAAGTCTGGGTTTAAATTTCATCACACTAACAAGATTACAATCTGAAGCATTTTAAAGAATTCCTGAATATTCCTGAAATTTTGATGAAGTGCAGCCAGCGTTGTGCAGGTTATTTTCACGTCTGTTTCATGTCTTCTGCTACATTTATCAATCCCATCATGCCTATTTCCTGTATGTGAAAATTGATGGTTAATCTTTCAAATGAACTCAACGTTTTCGGTAGTTAATTAAGTACCACTGTTTCTTTATAGTTTTCATCTCATATTTGACCTAAACCTCTGATATTTTAACGAGAATTTTAATTCACTCTAACACTACTATTAACTGTGTGGACTCTCTATTGTACCACACTGGTAGATGATTTGTAACTATAGTTTCTTTACGGTCTAAATATATCATACCTCTTCAATATTACTACTATATAACAAATATAGTTTCAGATAATTAAACTATGTATCCCCCTATAATACAGGTCTGAGGGACTGACATAGAAAAGGTGTCAAATCAAGGTTCAGTGTGCTACATGTTGCGCATGTTAAAGATCACTTATAAGTTTAATCTTGACAAAGAGTAGTCTCAAAAACATCTATTAGTAATATTAGGTAAAAAATACCTTTCCTACCATCTGATCTAACTCTTTCTCTAATAAAAACTTTGATATGAAGAGAGAATAAAGATTCTAGGTTTATCTCAGTAGAACTTGTTTTATTACAGTCAAGATAAAAACATCTATTTCTAGTTTATATCTAGTCTACATTGTTCTAATATTAACATACCTTTAATTAACACTCATAGTACTTATAGGTGACTTACTTTTAAAATATTTCATTAGTACCCTAAGGTTCTGTTTAAATCGCCCCCCCCCCCCCCCAGATTTATCAGCACCCCCTTCAGTTTTCTTTAACCCTTAAATACCCTGTTTGTACACACAAATTCCCTGTCTGTACACACAATTAGATTAAAAGTGTTGTTATCTTGATAGTTTAGATGAAGGTTAAAGATGGAGTAATAAAGATGAAAAATACACTACCAAGTTTTATAATTAGTTTTCTAAATAAATGACTATATATTCTTAATTTACTCTGTGTCTACTTCTTATCTTACAGGCAACATAACGTTCAAAATAGACAGATTTTTATGACATGCTAGAGAAGTTTTATCTTAATTATAAGACACCTTTAAACTAGTCAGATATGAATAACATTCTTTTATATTACATAGAGAGATAGAAATATATCATTATTTAAGTTATATTTAAGATTTTGTTTTAGGTAATCTATATTGTTTACTGTGCTGATGTGGTACCTAAACTATTATCTAACATCACTTTAATGTGAATATAGTTTTTAGTTTGGTGTGATGTACCGAGGAAGATAATAGATACATTACAGTCGAAAATAGAACGAACCATCTGTCCCATGCAATACTTGATCTTTTATTCACCCCCTAATATGTCTAATACCTATTGGGAGGGGAGGGAGGGGACTGAGATACGCAATGGTTCCAAACAAGATCAGAGCATTATTTGCTTTAACAATTTTTAACAATACCAGTATTGATATTATGAAAGAGATATATATTCTTATCTTGAATTTATTATCAGTAATATCTAGAACAGTGGACCATCTCTAACTAATACTGTAGAGTATGGTAGATAACCTGATGATAGACCAGACTTCATATCAGATTAGATTCAGATAACCAGGCTATGATATGATCAGAGTCTAATTTATAACTAACTGTTATCAATATAATCTACAACAGTAGTACCACACCAGTTTCTATTCTTTATAAATCTACTGTAAGTTATAACTGATTGTAGATCAGTGTTCACTATTACAACATGTGGTCAATCAGAAATACTTCAAACAGACACATTTACCATCACAATATATCTGATGTCCTGGGACAGAACAACCAAGCCTCGAACTAGTGAGGGGGTCAGGTGGGACAATATCTATACCAAAAACCTTGAAACCAATGAAATACAACTTGTGTTGTTCAATTTATGTTTCCAATAGGAACACCAAAATATAGCTTAGCCTATGTCCTTTTTATGTTAACCCTGTCCAATAGGGTACAGTACAGAATCCTTAAAACCAATGATACACAATATATAATGTTCACTTTATCATTATGTACCATCAAATATCATTTCCATATTTGATGTCTGGTTTGTGTTTCCTACTGGAAAATGTGGTCAATGTGCTGGTCAGTCAGTCTGTCAGTGAAACAGGATATAAACATGATATATTATCATGATATATGTAGAAATAAACTTAGATCTATATTTCTATTTTATCTTCCTGTTGTATTTTTAATCTGGTAAGGAACCTTATTCTCAAAGACTAAACTTAAGATGATTTAAATATTTTAGTTATAGAATTGATTTTAAATTTAGTTTTTATTGTCCAATCAGATTACTGTGTTTTGGATATTATCTAAGTTACGTTTTGGAGAATAAGACTCTAGATTATCATTCTGTAAAATCAGTAAGCTAACTCTCTGGGGAAATATTCAAATCCGAACACTAAATCTCACTAAACCTACATCCTGTTCATGTAAAATATCAAGGTTTAGTTCTGATAGTTAGTGATACAGATTTCAGATTCAGCTCTGCGATTTGAAGCTCTCTAGCTTTTTTGGATTTGTACACATTAAGGTACTGTATCTATATGAGCTCATTACATGCAGTTGACACATGTTTCTGATATATAATCCACATCCGGACAGCTGAATGTAAAATCAAATGTTTTAACTAAGAACAAAGGAACAAAGTCAGAAAGTCAGAAAGTCAGAGAGACAAAAAAAATGAGCAAAAGTCTGAAGTTTAGGAAACACAAGTCAGAAATCAAACTTCAGTGAAATAAAACCAAACTAAATAGTTTATTATGACTATTGTAAAAGTAAACTATAACAGTTTTTATTTTAAACTAGAATTGTGTTATAAATACTAACTGTTTGTTAATGTTACTAGAAGTTAATGGGAGATTGCCAACTTTCACTACTCCATTTAACTTTAAAAAATACATTTTCTCTTCAAATTACAATCATGGTGAATTATTTAGTGTTTTAAATTCTACAGTTGTAGTTGCTTGTAACTTTCTGTAGCACAAAAAAAAACCTTTCAATTTTTTGGCCAACCTTAAGTACATGACTAGACTCAACTCTTGTTATGTACTAAGTTATGTACCAAGGGTTTCAACATCTACATCAGTGAAATAGGGAAACAGGGTTGAAATACTGAGCCAACTCATTTCACAATGGGCTTATAGATATATTCAAAATGATACATGATTATCAGCTATATGATCTCCCTGACAGAGATAAGTGGTTTCAAAATTTGCAGTCATAGTTGAACTTTAGTCCCTATTGCACCTACAAAGATTTTTAATTTTTGAATGTAAGAACAGATTAAGGAAATTCACTGATGAGGAGCAGGGAATCGACAATGAGAATATTCTATAAAGAAGATTCTCACATGAATTAAAAGAGTGGAATGTAAGTTGTGATATTGTGATTATTTTCTATCAAAGTGAAGCTAGTATATACTTGAACCTCTTGAAGATAGAAACAACGCTAGATCGTGGAACTATTAAATCTTATACCACTTCAAGTCTACTTCAACTTAACTACTTCCCAAAGTAATAGATTCTTAACATCACAACCTGGTCTGGCCCCAGACATCAATGTTTAGTTGGGAGGTGGTTGTACTTGTGGGTGGAGGTGGGGATAGATAGTTGCCCCTGGAATCTTGGACAGAAATACCTAACACACCCTACCCTGGCATCAGTATCACAGGAATCTAAAACATGGGGTCAGACGGGAAATATAAGCTCATGTCCTTAGACTAGACAGAATAACCTAACATTGGCTAGCGAAGGGAAGTTGCCCTGGAATTTGGGCAGATGGAGCAAGGGTGCCAAGATGAATCCCAACATAGAAAGAACAAACTAGCATGGAACCATGGAAATTTTCCATGATATTGTCAAAGAATTTTGGGAAGAAGAAGATTGTCTGGAACTAGGGCTCCCAAGAACCTTAGGCAGAACAACCCAGTCTAAAACCAAAGCAGCAGGATCTAAGAGGGAGGGGTGGAAGTTGACTCCAAACATTGAGAAGTATAACCTTAGATTGTAAACATTTCTGGGAGCCTGGGACAGAACCACCTATTCTCCAACGTACATATAGAAGTCACATTTCTGATCCTGACAACAGAGAGATAGTTACAATTCAAAAGGTTGAAAACTAATGCCATAAACTGACTCAAAGACAAACTTGTTCAGTGTTTAAACATGTGATATAGCTCTACTGTTACTGAATTTTACAGTGTAAAGGCATTTATCATCTAGTTTCAACTTAAAACATATTTCACCAGAAAGTTTGTAATCAAAATAAAAACTGAAACAATATTTATTGTTGAAGTGAGGTAATAAAAGAGATAAATTTACCTTGAACATAGAAAATAAATACATGTTTTAATACTGCTAGACTCCGTAAATATACCAGGCTCTTCCATTCACTCCCTCCTACTACATACAATAATATTTATAGAACACTAGTTTTTAGTTATATTCAGCTGTTATAGATCTCTACAGCCTGTAGCAGTCACAGGAATCACAGACAAACAGGCACTACAGACAGAGCTGATAATTCAACATGTTTCTAAACAACAGTTATAAATGTATAAATTGCTTAAGTGCAGCAATAACTTACTTGTTGTTGAAGAAATTCGGCAAGAAATATTTAGACTTTAGTGTGAAATCTATTTTAAGATCTTGTAATGTTTTAGTTTATAGCCATCAGTGAAAATGGTTTTTAAAGTTATACATTCACTGAAATATTCAACATTGGTAATATCTTATCATTTGACAAAGTAAACTAGGAAAGGTGTAGATCTAAAATAAATAGGCTTACCTGATCTGCAAAATGTTGATCCACTTTCAAATGATGAATTTACACTTTTAAATCAGTCACATAAATTAAGTTCCATAAAAATATTTATCACTATAAAATACTTTCACTTCAATGCTAAGATGTTCACTTTCTTTCACAAGTGTTCCACAATCAATGTTGTCTTTCAATTTCCAAGACTTAAACTGTTGAGTTAAAAATTCTAATAATTCTCAGGAATTTAACACAGTTAATTCAAATCTTTGTTTCACAAGTTTAAAAACATAGTTATTCCAAGTAACAATTTCTATTAATGATATTAAAACCATTTAAACCAAAATAAAACTATAATGTTAATATATTCCACACTCCTTGACATTTAAAATCTATTGGTAAAATATAAATATTACAAATCTTCTGATGTTAAAACCACAGGAATCTTTTCACAGATGATCCATATTCTAATTTGTCTTGTGTTATACAGGATATACCAAGCTAATTCCTTCTTTTAAACCAGGGTATGTACCACAGTATATCTCTCTTTCTTCAACATATTTCATATTGCCAGTGACCCAGTAATTTACAATATGTTTTTATCATTCTGTCATCTGGTGAAATATTTCAGTGTTAAAAGACACAAAATTACATAGGGGTTAAAAATTCACAAGAGACTGATGTGGTCTATATTCATTAGTAATCTTCAACATACACCAATGTATTCTTCTGTTAATTTGAAGCATTTCAAATCTATAAAATATTCCAATAATTTAACATTTGGTTCACACAACAAACTTTCACTTTTCTAGGTCCTTCATTTGTATTCTGATTTCACTAGTATTCTACTTGGTACTTGGTATATGTATTTATTATTGAGTATGATATAGTAGTATATATATGGTAGAATATTTCACTCTAACTGTACTGTGTAAAGATGAATGGAGTTCAGGTCTATCAGGTTTATCTGCCAACAATCTGCAAATAGAAATAGAAAATAGAAAATAACAGGAAATCTTGATAAACTCCTGCCAAAATTTCTCTTGTTTATTTCTCTTATTATTATTTACTCTTCTTTACAGATAGATCATTTGGAAAGGGAGGGGGAGGGGGGCATGTAACACCCCTAGTCAGAATGCTTTCTCTATCTAACGTGTATGACCAGTATGTTGTTATTTAAGGTGTTACAGGGGTTAGACAACTTTCATATTGTCTATATCTATTGTTGTTACACCTTAACAAAACAGATGAGAGGAGAGGGGGCACCCCTAGTCAGGATGCTTTCTCTATCTAATGTATGTCCAGTATGAAAGACTTTTTCCATGTTAGCCCCTCTTACCTACATCACTGACAGGGTAAGGCTAACAGAAGATAAGCAAGGCAATGCTATCCAGCATGATAATTTTACTAGAAGAACAACATGACTCTAAGATGACCTCAAGGGAAAACGTGTTTTTTTTTCAGATATCAAGTTAGATTCGTATGTTTCCTAATGGAATAAAATTTATTTTCATTTGTTAAAAAATATGTCAAATAGATATCTTGGCTTGTCAATAAAGGAGATCAAATCGCTATCCTGGGTAATAGAGACTATTATTTTAACGTCAGATCAAACAAGCAGGGTGTAAAAATAATCCCCAGAGTCGCACCGTACAAGTACACAGATCACGAACGAAACTTCAATTAATATACAAAATACAACGAAATAAAATAGGGTTTTCTACAAGACAAAGTTCAATTATATAATACAAAACGAAATAAAGTTTTACATCTTACTGTTCTGTACCAGTATAGGATGATGAAAATTCAGTACAAAGCAGTGTGTAATGAGGGAAATTTTGTCAAGACGGCAGCAATATCTTTAGCTTTATTCAAACTGTGCAAGAATCTTATTGTCCTACTAAAAAAACTACACTCCATAAAACAAAATGAAATTGTGAAAAAATAATCAAATTAATCTATAAAAATTGTGATATTCAGGCAAAAAATGGAAGAATAATATTCATAAATTTCTACAATAATGCCAAAAGAACTGTTAGAATATTGAATTGCCATCTGTGTCTTCATTATTTCATGATAATTTTGACTATCAAGGGAAGTAACCTATATATAATATAAAGAAGATAAATATTGTAAATTAGATATATCGGAAATGATGTCAGTTTACCTCTTTTCTTTCATACAATTTCAGTATTCCATATTTTGAATTAAAGAAATAAAATGTTCACCTCAATAATGTTGATTAATTTCACCACCAATATAGAATTTACAACTTGTTTAATTAACTCTCTCCAGAAACTAACTATATTCCTTAACGAGCTGAGTAACGAGATCTTCTCATTAACCAATCAGATTTCTTCAATAATGAGAGTTTTATTACAATGTATGACGTTAAAATGACGTGTTTTATTGATATAGAACTATTATTAAATCTTGAAAAACTATGGTAGAAGATGAACAAAGTATAAAAATGTTTTACTATCTTGTTGACTTACAATGAATAGTAGTTTCCAAGCTATTTCAGTCTTCACACCCCTAGAGCAATCACCTGGACCTTTCACACCCAAAAATTTGTTTCATCCACATTTCCAGCATTGATGATGTGAGGTGCACTCTCAACTCAAAATAAATTCTTCTCTTACACCAGTTCACCACATCCCTGACACCCTAATCCTTCACCCCCTGGGGGTGAAAACACTCCAGCCCAGGTTGGGAACTAGGGACTTACAATAATCAGGAAGTACAGTGATGTTAGTGAAAAATACCTAATAAATACTAATTGGAAGGGAAATCTAAACAGTACAAGAAAGCTATAAGCCTTCTGAACACAATAGTATCAAATAATTAAATCTATTTTGTCCTGGTGATTTTTAGACACAACATTTACCTGGTCAAGTTTACTCTACTAGTAATAAAGACAATTCAAACCTTCCACTCAATGACTAATATTTAAACACCTTGTAGTTATAATTGGTGTATAAACTAAAAGAAAAAACAATATTCAGAATGGTAGTAAAATGATGAACTATAATACAATATAAAATATTAAACAGTGATGATAATTTCACAGTTATATTGATTGATTTTTATCATATTTACACCATGTTCAAACTTTTATCAATTCAGTTAATCATCACCACTGTTCATAGGATACTTTTCATTAATAGATAGAGATGTTCAAATTGAATATTAGAATAATAAAACCTGTCAACCTGAAACCATATTAAACTTTTATTGTAGCTGCTGTTAATTCATTATTTAAACAATCTGTTATCAGATCAGCACAAAAACACTTTCCATTTCTTAGCATAATGTTAAATTCTTTCTCTATTGTGACTGATGAATTAAAAATCAACTGTATACCAGGCAATGTTGAGCTCTAGTCAGACAAGACTGGTAAATACAGTCAAATCAACAATCCTGATAATTAACTAAAATACCTATATAACTTGAGGATGTATTGAAAATTTAAAATCAATCTAAATGGATGTCAGATAAAAGTTGTCAAGAATTTAACAGGTGAGAAAAACAACTGATCAAAGTTGATGGATATTTCCTTGTTTTAACATTTTTTAACAATTTATTTTTCAATCTCGTTCAGCTGTTAGACACGGCTGCCAATCAAAACTCGTGATATTTTTATCTTCTTGTTTATTTCCTCTTGATTTAATACTGCTAGTAAATATTACCTTAGTTAACTAGAAATTATAATAAATTAGAATTGTATCGCTCCGTCCTTTCTGCTCTAGATTGTAGTAACAATGACATGAACTAGAATCTGTGTTAGTAAAGTTGATATTGAAATCTACCTTACTAGAATAGGAATCAGGAAGATTTGATTTAATTGACCTGACAGTAGAATGCAGAAAATTCAAATAATTTATTTGTATCAGCCTGATTAATATAACACATGACATATTGGTCATCTCAATTCTACGTGAACTGACTGTAATTTGTATGTTTAACATCCTGAATCAATAGCTAGAAGTACAGTCAGTGTACTGGTCAATCTAATGGTCAACAGAATGGTCAATCAGCAGATATTGTGACTCTGGATTGAAATACAAATAAAACAGTTGGTTATTGTCTATTTCTATGTCTGTGATTTAACATTAAGACATTTTTGATATTAGGGAAACATTTTCGAAGACATTAGCACAGAATAGCCTACTGGTAGCTTGCTTTTGATAATGAAATTCTGTTCCAATTACTTATTCTAAAAATGACTTTCATGATAAGGTTTTATACACATGGTGGTCGAAAGGTTTTTTTTTGATAACCATAGTTTATGCAGCTTCAAAAAGCAATACGGATGTCATACTTGAATTCCTAATCAGGACAAGAATATCATACCCAATATAATATATAATTTATTGTTATTAGTATTACCTAGACATTAACCACAGACCATCATTCTAGCATGGCATCTCTAATGTCCTCATCCATAATTACATACAATAAACAGGAAGTGAAACATAGCATCTCTAATGATCTATTAAACCACTAGAGTATTTAGTTAACCATTGAAAGTCATTGAGCAGTTGTCTATAGAATTATTCATGGTGCCAGATATTGGTTGATTGATCTTAATGTCAGGATAGGACTAGAATCAGTAGACTTTCTGACTGTTGTGATATTCTACTCACTGACTGAATACTAATATTACACTCTGTACAGAGTATATTTATCATGATGAATTCAGGAGAAACTCCTACAAACTATGTTGTGACTCTTTATGTCACCTTGAATAAGTCAATAACTCACCTCACTTTGACAATGACAGGCCAATTAGACTACTGTCATGGTATTGTCCTATAGAAGCACTGGCCAAGGTTGCAAGTAGAGAACATGGTATGACTAATAATTGCTTTTATTGTTTTTATGTGTATTATTAAGTTTACAGTACTATTAATGACTAATTAACAGACCACAAATAAAATATGATAAGAGGTGAATGGAGTCAATAAAACTATAAAAATTATTCTATCTTTTTTTAAATTTATCAAAAGGCTTCTACGCATCCAACTCAGGTGTGAGCTTGTTTCACTAGAATCTTGAGATCAGGCCATGTATTCTGGAAATGATGTTAGTGCTAGAATGTCCTAGAAACAATGTTAAGTACCTAGGACATCCTAGCGCTAACATCGTTTCCAGAATACGTGGCCTGGTCTTTTATTTCACACCAATCTAAATAAAATATCTCAAAAACAGAAAGAGATTGATGAAAAATTAAACTGATTTGAATCTTTAAGATATATCTTAGAATTAAAAAAAAAATTTTTCATGATTTGATCAAGCTATCATTTAAATTCTGAACCAATCTGACAAAAAACTTTATTTTCTACTAGAAATTCAAATGAATTAACCGAATCAATTCCTATAGAATATTAGGGGTAAAAACTTTGAAGAAATGTAAATATATTCTGTTGAAGTGTATCACAATTTGATTGATTTCCCCTGGGAGAGGAACAATATACCATACCAAACATAGTCCGAATCTTACTTACTATCCTCTTACAATTCATTCTGTCTTGAGGGGAAGAATTTTAATAGTGAATATCCTGGGTCAATCTCATCCCAAAACTCTTCACAAAAATATAAATACTTAGACCGAATCTTACTTATTATCCTTTTGTCTTTACTGTAATATTATCATTATTCCTTGGGGCTTATTTTTATGGATTTCATGAATCAGTTAATTCAATAATTCACAAAACATTAATTCATCATTTAATGGTAATAATTATCTAATTGTTTTAAGGAGGAAGGCAAAAACCTAATCACTTAGCAGACGACAATCTACCTGGCTATCTACAGTACTTAGTGAGATATTCCACTGTTAAGGGCTACTAGCAATATTTTAAACCATGATACAATAAGTTTCGGACAATCGGTAACTGTGATTTATTTCAACCTTTTACTTACAGTGGCTGGTATAATTCATCACTTTTAAACTTTTAACTTTACTCATTCTTTAGATTGATAACCATTCAATTCATTAGAATCGTTAGCCTGTATGAATATTCATGAGGCTAAAAGACTTAAATTGTTATAAATTGTATGAATATTGTAGAAGCTAATAGGCCTATTCATTAATTGAATCTGAGTTTTTCTGTTGTCAGCGAGATAATTCCAAAATTCATTGTAATTCTGGTTTTCTTAACTTTGAATGTGTATCAGGGACACTGATTGCAAAGATTTTCACCATTCCATAATCCAATGCCAATATATTTCTCAAGATTTCAAAGTCTAAATTTCGGCAAACAGACACACCAAATTAAATTGTTGCAGGTGCCCGTTTTAATTCTAGCCAAAAAGCACATAAATGCATACATTGATATTTGAAAGTGACCGACAAGAAGCATTTCTAGAAGTAGACCAACATGTTTTATTGGTTTACTGGGTGTCTAAATATTAATTAATTCAAATTCTTACAAACCTTTTCGATGTCCATTTAAGAACGCATGATTTCTCTCCCTTTTCTTTGTTTACCTTTTACACTCAAATCATGGAATGGATTAAACAGAAACGAAACTATCGGAATTTAAAACTATTTTTCTTGTTTCCGACAAAAAATTTTATTTGGATTAATTTCGTAAATGATTTTCATTAAAATTTATCATAAAAGGGGAAAATAAACAACCAAAATTTAAAATAAATAAGATTTCGTTTAAATTAAATGATGAATTATCCCAAAAAGTTCCCGCCAGCATAATATGTCAAAGTTAAAATATCAACAAATAAAATGAAATTTTTTAATCATGAATTCAGCAATGTAATTTATTGGTATTTTATTCCTACAACAGTCAAATATTCAAGGTAATATCGACCAGATGTATATTGAACCTGTTTTCTCTCTTGATCAATAGATCTTTACACCTTTCCTTTCATTGTATCTCTGCCATCAGACTCTGGATCTGGTTAGTTAGACAGTCTAAACTTAAGGCCTTAATTGTTGAAACCTTAGCCTTGGTAATGTTATTTTGAATATGGATAGACCTATGTCAACAAAAAAATAACCTAAAATATTAGCAATGGGGATTAGTTTCATTTCTGTCAGAAACTCTGAGATTTGTAATTCTTCAACATTTTATATTTTAGATAATAAGTTTACGATGAATTAATTTTCTGAATATCCAAGATGGCATTCAGTATGATCAACTTTCTAAAGGAAGATGTCAGATTGATGAAATATGAAAATCAAATTTATAAAATAAAAATTTCATTTGAAGAGGAACAGAAACTTGCTGATTTTGTGCCAAAATTTTCCCAAAAGGAAGCCCACCAAGAATTGGAACAAGTCATCAGAGCTGTTCTGTGT
Source organism: Lottia gigantea (assembly GCF_000327385.1). Classification (NCBI taxonomy): domain Eukaryota; kingdom Metazoa; phylum Mollusca; class Gastropoda; family Lottiidae; genus Lottia; species Lottia gigantea. Next base: position 847,375 of record NW_008709504.1, read on the forward strand.
GCAGTTGATAAAAAACAGAATTTGAACAAAATTCAAAGTGATAAATTTGTTGTTAATGTGAAGACCAAGCCATGGGGCACGTCTCAAAAATTAGGATTTAGACAAAATGGCATGCAAGTGCCCTCATATCCATTTATGATTATTTTAAATGTGACAGTGAAAGACTTAGATGAAGATGATGTTTCAATTGATGAGGAAATCTGTGTTCAAAATGAAACCCTGTCAAAATCAAATTCAAATAAAAATCTGAAAAATACCAGTACTGCTATAAATTCTAATGTGCGTGTTTCTGAAAAAAGATTACCTGGCACTGAATCTAACACCAAGACAGCTAATAAAGCCAACCATCATCAACACCAGAAAGAAAAAGTTTTGTCCACCAACGTAGAGACTAATACCAATACTGATGATGTCCTTTCAACTCAGGATATTTGTGATCTTTTAGACCAAGCTCGACAACTAAATGAGGTGGAAAACTTGGAAGCATTACAACAAGAAAGAAAAGAGAGGAAGGCCAAAGAAGATTTGGAAAGATTTGCCACAAAATATGCTCAAAAAGTAGTGAAAGAAACTGAAAAAACTCAAAAATTGCCCAAAAATAAAATTTACAATGTTCCTCAAAAAATTGTTTTTAGTCCTGGAAAAAAGAAAATATCTGATTCGTCGTCGATATCTGAATCATGTTCACCAAAGATAAATGAGTCACAAAGACAATCTGTGGTAGATGAGAGACAAGTTACTTCCCCTGAAGTAATTACAGGAAATTCTGAGAGCAGCGCTGATGAAAGTTGTGAAACATCGGAATTAGAAAATCGCAAACGGAAATTATCAGAACCCTCACAAAGTCAAAACTCTCAATCTGAAGGTTTTCCAGAAAAGCGTGGAAGGGGACGGCCTCGTAAACTTGATCAAGCAAGTTTGCTGGCATTGAAAGAGCAAAAGAAGGCTGCCAAAAAGAAATATGTGGTTAATCCTGAAACAAGAAACTTGATGATGCTGAGAAGAATAGTGGAAAGTTCTGACGAAAGTGAAAAGAAGCGTTTACGACTTCGATTACCATTATCCAATCAAATCCGTAAATCTCCCAGAATTCAACAGAAAGGTTCCAAAGATAAATGGTCGAATAAAAACAACAGCGCAAGAAATTCTGCAATTAGTGTGAATAAACTAAGAAGTACGCGAAGAGATCGGCATTTAATAGAACAAGATGAATTGGCTGAAGATATGAAACTACAACAACTTGCCAAATCATCTCCAAAACACCGAACTTCATCTCGTGTAAAACGTCAGTCTTCAACCTTGTGGGATTATATCGTTTCACCAGTTAAAAGTATTTTTTCATAATGACACCAAAGTTTTAACTGTTAGTAATCCATACGCGACATTGTAGAGGTAGAGATCAAATAACGGAACACAATTTTATGGTTTACTACTCTACTAAAACTAAGGAGTAGTATACCATAAAATTGTGTTCTGTTATTTAACTGTTATTGTTAAGAAACTATTTTGAAGTTATTTTGCTGTTTTTTGATCTATGGTGTTAATTATATAATTAATTCAATCTGTTATTTGATCAGATGATGGGAACGTCATCATCACATATTTCTGTTTATATCACCATCACTAGACAAACATTTTCATGATCATTTCTTATAAGAATTGTCATAATTGTCCACAATATTTAAATTGACTAAAGCACTTAAAACTACATCAGTGAGTTTTTGAATTTTTCCATGTTGAATTTGTTAAATTGTTATTTGATTTTATTTGTATAAATTATCAATAAAATTGATTTATATTTAAACTTTGTCATTATTTTAGGTTGGGTACATAGCCATTATGAGGTCTTTGTTGTTTTACACAGGCTAAACTGGTCCGCCATTCCATCTAAAGCTTTGCCCTGAAGAAACAGCTTGGTTCTATTTTCATGAACTTTGACCCCCTGAGTTAGTGTAGCAATAAGCAAACATGAATTTATGCTACAGTGAAGTTAATTGGGTACAATGTCTTTTCTTTTGAGGAAACTTTTCCCAAAACTCACTCACATAATTCAAATTATAAATTTTCTTGTGCTGAGCCTCAACCTTTAGAAAAGGTATTAGTAGGTTCGAATCTTATTCAAATGAAGACACCATGGCCAGTGCTGTTAAGCCCAGTCGGTCAGTCTACTGAACGATCAAAGGGAAACAACTCTATTTAACAAAATTCAAACTCTTTAATATTAAAGATAAATTCAGTGGTCTATATTTTGCGCACGTTTCGTCAGATTGTAAACAACACTAGAAACTGAACATATTTTGACTAAAATTCTATAATTTGGTTGAAATTTGAAAGAAACTGAAGATGCCAACCGTGGGAGTGAAGAGAGACGAGCTTTTTGAACTGCTCGGTAAAAAATATAGTGAGTATTTTAGTTCATGAAATAGTATTTGAAAATGAAATCAATTTTGCCCCTCCCCATCCATTTTGTAGATTCATTTATTCGCAATCAAATCAATTTAGCTACTTAGTAAAATTACGTCTAATGAAAATATTGTTGGTCTTCCTTCTACTTCTGAGGTTTTTTCTTAGTAGTAGGATGTAAAACTTCATTTCATTTAGAATGTCCGCCAATCTAGGGGGTTAAAAAGCAACAGTGCCCAAAATAGAAATAAATAAAATTGCCATGTTCTCTCTTTTCTAGCCGATGAAGAATTTGATCAGTTGTGTTTTGATTTCGGTGTTGAGCTAGATGAAATTGTAAGTCTTTTCTCTGTGGACACATTTCTTACGTGTTTTTTGTAAAGCAAAATTCTCATTTCATTTTAAGTTCTCTTCGCTTGATTGATACTATTTATATTTAACAAAAATACTAGGGGTACGGTATATTATAATACACTTATTTGTATAAAATATTTGATACAATGTATGATTGAATAACAGAAAACAATTTAATGGTATATCGCTCCAACAGAATGTAGGATTGCATGTCATGTATATTTCTGGTTATATTTAAGACATCAGAGAAAGAACAGATAGAAAGAGAACAAGGTAAAGAAAAGGCTGTGGGAGCCTCGGATGTGGTGGAATATAAAATAGATGTTCCTGCTAACAGGTAAATAGTTAACAACATATTTAATTTCAAAAATAATATGAACTGGTCTAATGTTCTGATGTACATGACTGTTTTGATTTACATCCTGGTGTGCTGAAATTTCTCAACTCTACTATGGAAGATAACAATAATTCAGTCTATTTATAACACAATTGCAGGCCTGAGAAAATTTATTAATTTCTGTTTTGATTGATGTGATTAAGATATGTGTTAAGATGTATTTTGTTTTGTTTTAGATATGATATTCTATGTGTAGAAGGGTTCTCTCGTGGTTTACTTGTTTTCTTAGAAAAGTAAGACAACGTTCTTTCATATTATGATATACCATTCTGTTCCTGCAAGTGGATATTTTCAGAATTTCTATGGTTTTGTTTAATAGGACTTTTTCTTAGTCCTTATAAGTAATGTATGATGTGGCCCAGTTCAATTTGGAAAATGACATGTATTATATTTCTGTAATTCTGTTTTCAGATTGAAAGCACCACGATATAAAGTAGTTGAACCTAGTGGAAAGAAACATCAAATGACTGTTCTTCCTTCAGTGAGTATTTAGACTATAAAATTCTCAGGCTGAACATAAGAATATTTCTACTCTAGTGTTTCTGTGTTGGCTGTATTTGTCACTCCTTTGCTAATTTAGTCCTTAGCATACTTACATGGTTTAGAAAAGTAGGATGTAAAACTCCATTCATTTCATGTAATTTCCCAGTATTGTTACTAAAATAAACTACTACAATAAACAAATTAAAAATAACAGACTCATCATATTTTCTTTGTGTTTGTTTAAATGTTATTTTCAATTCTTCAGACAGAACAAGTCAGACCATACGTGGTAGCAGCCATTTTACGTGACATCACTTTTACTCAGGTAAACTTCTTCGTTTTATTTTTCATATTTTCAAACATGTACTGTAAATTGTGAAGATTAAAAGATTGTAAGAGAGACAGAAACAACTATATTTTACTAGGATAACATCTTAGATTCACAGTTAAGGATCCTTTCTACCAGCGGGTCCATGGCCAAACCTCTCGGCATTGGTCTTTCCCGGATTATCCATACCCATTTACATCTGGGTTGACTGCTAAAAGAATTCCTTTTCATTCATTCCTTATAAACATAACTTTGACTTGTTGTTTTTTATGTCTAGGACCGATATAAAAGTTTTATAGATTTACAAGATAAACTTCATCAGAATTTATGTCGTAGAAGAACTCTGGTTGCTATAGGAACACACGATCTAGATTCTATTAAAGGACCGTTTGTCTACGATGCCAAATCACCAGCTGATATCAAATTTAGACCTTTAAACCAAGATAAAGAATATACAGGACAAGGCATCATGGAGTTGTATTCCGTAAGTTCTTTTATTGAAATCCCAGCATGGTGGATGGTTTTATTGATGCTTGTTTGAATTGGTTCTTCCAGCCAGTCATGTCTGGTTAAAGCACAGACTTGTCGGGCTGAATTAGGAAAGTCTTCATTAGAACAAACTGGACGACGCAAAGTAGGATCAAATTTATTTCACAAGTCCTTTTGTGTTGTCTGTTAAAATCCAATTCTTCTGATCCAGATATGAAATTCCCTGTCTTAAATCCCAGGAATGTGAGTGAAGTTTAAAATCCCCCTGCCTTAATAAAATGTCAATATATTTATTTTTGTAGAAAGACAACCATATAAAACATTTTTTACCAATCATAGAAAATAAACCAGTATATCCTGTGATTTATGATAGTAATAATATCATCTTATCTATGCCTCCTATTATTAACGGTAAGATTCTTTACTTAATTGATCATTTTACTCCTGTTCAATGAACTCACTGACTTCATTATATTCTACAATGGAACAATGTAACATTTGTAACTGTCCTGATAAGGATTGTGTATCTGAAACATGTTGGCAGCATGAGATGAACTCTAGTTATTTAGCTAACATTAAGCTGTGTATGAGAAAGTTAACTGTATTTCCCAAACCAGCTGTCCTGATGAGGATTTTGTATCTGAAACATGTATTAGCAGCATGAGATGAACTCTTATCAACTGAGATGTTAGGGGTATCTAAGTTACATACTCTTTATAGTAAATTATTCTGGTATTTCTAGGTGATCATACGAAGATATCAGTAAACACGAAGAGTGTTATAGTAGAATGTACTGGAACTGATTTACATAAAACTGAATTAACTCTAGATACTGTTGTCTGTATGTTCTCTCAATATTGTCTTAAACCTTTCACGTAAGTAGCAATTATCTCACAAAATATCATTTAGAAATTGCAACAAGGTTTTCAAATCTTTCATCAGCAAAGATTCAAAGCTAAATCTTGCCATGCCATGATACTGTTGTCTATATGTTCTCTCAATATTGTCTTCAACCTTTCACGTAAGTCTATAATTTCAGTGTAGAACCAGTAGAAGTTATCTACCCTGACGGAACTAAATTCAATTATCCTGTAAGTTTATTATAAATATTCTCAAGATCAGTTGAACATTACAAAACGATAGTATTTAGTCCTGTACAATATAGACGCCCTGCACTACATGTATGTATACATTCCAAAAAGAAAGTCAAAAACTAACTCCAGGAAATAACCTAAATAAGAATTATTGTTTTTTTTTATAGAAATTACCGTATAGATTTGAAGAAGTTAATGTTGAAAGAATAAATAAACAAGTTGGAATTAAGTATGTTTTTGAAAAATCTAATTTTGTGTGATAACAGGCTTATGTCCTGTCTAAGCGTTTGTTTGTGCAAACTGAGATTTCAGTCAGGTGTGCATATCTAAAATACCTCAACATGAGATTTCCCTGTTAGGATATGAACAAAATATTATACTCACTTTGAATAGTATGGTATCTTCAAATTCTAACTTATTGTAAATGGAGATTTATTTTGTTCTGAAATCATCTGAAAATAAATATTATTGACTGCGAAATACACAATTTCAGGTATGTCAACTCTCCTAATATGATAAGAGTTTGTTTCCATCATTGTACACTGCATTGCTTCAGTTTGTGTTTGTTTTTTGTACAGTATCAGTGCTGAAGATATGGCCAGGTATTTAACTAAAATGTGTTTACAATCAGAAGTTTTAAAAGACGGTAAAAATTTACGAGTTGAAATTCCACCCACTCGTTCTGGTATCCTTTCAAAAATATACGGTCTGTCTTCAGAATTCACAATTTTCAATTGATATTAAAAAATAACATACATTAGGATCATTAAAATCATGAAAAGTTGTACAAGAATAAAAAGAAAAATAAATTGGAATATGTTTTGTAAAAATAAGTGTTCTGTCTTTATCCTTAACGAAATGTAGATATATTACATACATGTGATATTATGGAAGATGTTGCTATTGGTTACGGTTTTAATAATATAATTAAAACTATTCCTGATACTAACTGTATAGCTAATCAGGTAGGTCTAATAGTATTTTAGTCTTATATATCATTTATAATATTTTACCAGCAGTGTAGAGATATTTAACATGTTAATATACAATAACACTAGAGATTTATCTGTTTAGTGTAGAGATGTTTAATATTTTACTAGCAGTGTAGAGATGTTTAATATTTTACTAGCAGTGTAGAGATATTTAACATGTTGATATACAATAACACTGGAGATTTATCTGTTTAGTGTAGAGATGTTTAATATTTTACTAGCAGTGTAGAGATGTTTAATATTTTACTAGCAGTGTAGAGATATTTAACATGTTGATATACAATAACACTAGAGATTTATCTGTTTAGTGTAGAGATGTTTAATATTTTACTAGCAGTGTAGAGATGTTTAATATTTTACTAGCAGTGTAGAGATATTTAACATGTTAATATACAATAACACTAGAGATTTATCTGTTTAGTGTAGAGATGTTTAATATTTTACTAGCAGTGTAGAGATGTTTAATATTTTACTAGCAGTGTAGAGATATTTAACATGTTGATATACAATAACACTAGAGATTTATCTGTTTAGTGTAGAGATGTTTAATATTTTACTAGCAGTGTAGAGATGTTTAATATTTTACTAGCAGTGTAGAGATATTTAACATGTTAATATACAATAACACTAGAGATTTATCTGTTTAGTGTAGAGATGTTTAATATTTTACTAGCAGTGTAGAGATGTTTAATATTTTACTAGCAGTGTAGAGATATTTAACATGTTGATATACAATAACACTAGAGATTTATCTGTTTAGTGTAGAGATGTTTAATATTTTACTAGCAGTGTAGAGATATTTAACATGTTAATATACAATAACACTAGAGATTTATCTGTCTAGTGTAGAGATGTTTAATATTTTACTAGCAGTGTAGAGATATTTAACATGTTAATATACAATAACACTAGAGATTTATCTGTTTCAGTTCCCGTTAAATAAATTAACAGATTTATTACGACAAGAAATAGCCGGTGCTGTT
>NW_008709504.1:854947-890971 GCF_000327385.1 Lottia gigantea
TCAGAATTCACAATTTTCAATTGATATTAAAAAATAACATACATTAGGATCATTAAAATCATGAAAAGTTGTACAAGAATAAAAAGAAAAATAAATTGGAATATGTTTTGTAAAAATTAAGTGTTCTGTCTTTATCCTTAACGAAATGTAGATATATTACATCCATGTGATATTATGGAAGATGTTGCTATTGGTTACGGTTTTAATAATATAATTAAAACTATTCCTGATACTAACTGTATAGCTAATCAGGTAGGTCTAATAGTATTTTAGTCTTATATATCATTTATAATATTTTACCAGCAGTGTAGAGATATTTAACATGTTAATATACAATAACACTAGAGATTTATCTGTTTAGTGTAGAGATGTTTAATATTTTACTAGCAGTGTAGAGATGTTTAATATTTTACTAGCAGTGTAGAGATATTTAACATGTTAATATACAATAACACTAGAGATTTATCTGTTTAGTGTAGAGATGTTTAATATTTTACTAGCAGTGTAGAGATGTTTAATATTTTACTAGCAGTGTAGAGATATTTAACATGTTAATATACAATAACACTGGAGATTTATCTGTTTAGTGTAGAGATGTTTAATATTTTACTAGCAGTGTAGAGATGTTTAATATTTTACTAGCAGTGTAGAGATATTTAACATGTTGATATACAATAACACTAGAGATTTATCTGTTTAGTGTAGAGATGTTTAATATTTTACTAGCAGTGTAGAGATGTTTAATATTTTACTAGCAGTGTAGAGATGTTTAATATTTTACTAGCAGTGTAGAGATATTTAACATGTTAATATACAATAACACTAGAGATTTATCTGTCTAGTGTAGAGATGTTTAATATTTTACTAGCAGTGTAGAGATATTTAACATGTTAATATACAATAACACTAGAGATTTATCTGTTTCAGTTCCCGTTAAATAAATTAACAGATTTATTACGACAAGAAATAGCCGGTGCTGGTTTTACTGAAGCTCTTACATTCGCTCTGGTAAGTTTAGTTTATGTCCTGACTGTATTTATAATGAGGTTTTGAATATAACAACCAGTTGATAATAAGTAGTACTGATTAGAACTGATAGAATATCTGTAATTTTCTACATTCACTTTTTCTTACTTCAGCAATAATTTTCTTTCACAATATTCAAATTAAAAGTTTTACTGTTTGTGTTTTCTCACAATTCTCTCTAGGCTTCTTTAAATGAAGTTCTACAAATCTTTATATTCCAGTGTTCACGAGATGATATAGCTAGTAAACTTGGTAAGAAGATAGAAGATACAGGAGCTGTTCATATAGCCAACCCAAAAACATTGGAATTTCAGGTAGATTAGACACAGAAACATTTTTCATACAACTTGATATACTTGTATTGGTCCTGTCTCTATTTCCAGATCCTTCATATTTCCATGAGGCAAATTTGGCAGGACTGTTTTTATGGATTTCAAACTTGAAGCTTGTAGGGTCTTAAGACACCAGTTTATTTTCTCAATGAAATGACAACATCTTCTACATTTTACAAAGATAAAGATATATCCATTAAAAATAAATCAAGCTATAAATTTCTATCATTTTCTGTGATGCTTCTATCTGTTATGACTATTTCAGGTAGCGAGAACAACTCTATTACCAGGTGTATTAAAAACAGTTTATAATAATCAGAATATGCCATTACCATTAAAACTCTTTGAAATATCAGATGTAGTTTATCAAGATCCTGCGAAAGGTAAAGTCTTATTTCAGTTAATGAAATCTGATGTGTTTTGTATCTTGGTCATGTGTTCTATTCTCAGTCATCTTCACATAGGTCTGAAACCAAAGTTGTTATCCTTGTAAAATTATTGACCCACAGACCAAATGGTGGACAGGATCCTCGTCAACCCCGAGTTGATTGGCAATTTATTATCCAGTAAAATAGATATGTTTCTGTGTAGATTTTTCAATCTGTCTAATTATTATTCTAGATGTTGGAGCTCGTAATGAACGTCGACTCTGTGCTATACATTATAATAAATCATCAGGTTTTGAGGTAATTCATGGTTTATTAGACAGGGTGATGAAATTACTAGAAATACCCTACGATAAGAAAGATGGTTATTATATCAAGGCTTGTGATGGTTAGTATAAATTCTTCTCTTCTTCTCCTGATCAATGAGTGTTTTTAAAGATATGTCTAAAAGGCCAACCATATCAATCACCAGTTGTTAGGGCTGCAACGATTCACCGTTAAATCGATGAATCGCAATTCGTTCCTTCTTACCGATGCATTGTGGAAGAAAAAAATAATCGCGATACATCGGCCCGATTCTCATAAATATAATTAACTCCCTTTAATGACTAATAGCACAGAATCCTCGCGTATTTTAGAAATTGTGTCATGTTCAAATGTTAAAAAACTGCTTGGTATAAATTTGTCTTCAGCATTATTAATTTTTGTTATAAACGATGAAAAGAGAACATATTAATATGCCAAGTGGAAGATAAACGCATGGGATCTGATATAAACTTTTTTTTTTTCCAACGTAAGATGTGTTTGCATAGTCATAAAATAATTCCACGAAGCTGTTTATTTGATACAGCGCTCTTGGAAATAAGATTCTGAAGCTCAATACGTTTTTATGAAACCAAAATATATATGATCCATTCTCAAAAATGCAATTTATGACCTCGTTACTAACAACAAAACACAGAACGATATTTCTTTGCTTTTTCGGTTTAAAATCTTTTTTTTTTTCTGGTTCTCAAGATCGTGGTTTTAAATGCCATCGGGAAATAGCAGAATATCGTGGAATACCTTATTATCGAAACATTTGAACACCGAAATATTTTATGAATTATTAGCTCGGAATCATCTCTACCGACAACGTCATCAAATAAAGTCAGGCTAAAATTATGTCAAAGATTACTGAGGGTGAAAAGGCCAGTGAAAAAAATCGAAATTGATAACGCTGAGTATAAATCTGAAGTTTGGAAGTCATTTGGTTTTCCCATTTATTACGACGACAATTCCCAATTAAGATATTTGCCAATGGTTTGGTATTTTATTTATTATTTGATTTGTTAGTCCTTGTGTGTAACAAATGATAAAAAGTGAATTTTGTACTTCTAAGCGTGCCAAAATAATTTGAACTGTGTTAAAATGTTATTAATTATCAGTTTTCATTTTCTTTCCCTTTTAATCAAAGAATCGCAATTTATTATCGCAATAAATCGTATCGTTGAACGAGTATCGTTTGTGTATCGGATCGCCACTTTAGGAATGGTTGCAGCCCTACCAGTTGTGTATGTTTGCGACTAAGAAAAGCAGTTATAAGTTTTTAACTTTTGTATCGTCGTTCTTGAGTTGAAATAGTCTCTCTTATATCACAGATTATAAAATCAATCACGTCTTTCCTTTCTGTTTCTAGATTCTACGTATTTCCCTGGTAGATGTGCTGATATTATGGTGAGAAATGAATCAGTTGGTAAACTAGGAACTCTCCATCCCGACGTCATCACTAAGTTTGATTTAAATCAACCATGTTCAGCTCTAGAAATTAATATTGAACATTTTTTATAATTATTAAATATTTAAAAAATTCATGTCTCGGACGTTTTGTAGTATTTCAATTTCTTAACCTATTTATGGCAAGATAACAGATGTGATGTCATAACAACATAAATAATGTAATGTTATATTTAAAATACCATCATAAAATAAATTATTACTGATATCTATATTGTTTTTTCTATGTTACACAACAATTGAGGTCATACTACGGAAACATCATTTTGTCTTCTGAAAATTAAAATAATGCTAAATACCTGTCCAAGTAATGGAAGGAATGTCATTATAACAACATCAAATAGTCTGTTTCATAATTGTTACACGTTGTAACCAGATATAGGATTTAGATATAGAGAGGTGACAGCCATTGTGATCAAAACAAAACAGCTAATTTCACAGGATCAAATTATACAATATCATAAATAGGTCACCATTTCTCACATCGTATTCAAAGACAATCATGAATATAATATTATAATATATTATATTATTTCACCAAAAACAAAACATTAAACTGATTCATATTCATTTATAAATAAAAATATCACAGATTCAAATAAAATAATTATATTGATAATGCTGCTCACTGAAGACTTCACAAGTTATCTGCTTAAGTCTCTTTTTGTATTAGCTTCGATTTGTTCAAAACAATAAAATAAATTGGATAAATATTCAATTGTAAAACAGAATATCACAGATGTAAATAAATTAAATCTGAAGAAATATAAAGGAAGGATATTGTAAATATATGATGTATTATAATAAAATCTAGTTGAGGTGTATTCAGGATGAGTTATTCAGAGACTATAATCCCACGTAACATCAGTTTATATTGTTCAACAGCATCACCTTTTAACGTCACTAGAACAGACGCTTCCATTGGCTGATTAGACTGAAAATATAACAATAAAATATAAGTTACGATACCAACAATAGACAGGGAACATCATCAAAACAAAAACGGCAAAGTTATTAAAACATGAGCTATCAGAATAATGTTTAAAAATAGGATAAATATGTATAATTATAATTAATATTAAAAGTCGACAAGTTTGTGAGAATTTACCTCATGACCAGGGGGAGGAGTCCAAGTTATTGTAACAGCTTTCTTAGTACCAGCTTCTATCATACCCTATAATATAATACATACATCAGTTAAAACACTATTCACAATATCAACTGGTCCAATATGACAACAGTCAATAACCAATAACTATTCAAAATTCATAAAAATTATTTCAATAAAAATAGTATCATTAGTATAAAAATATCTCCAATATTCAGATGCTGAGTTAAAAAACTAATTTACAGAGTGGAATCAGATGAACACAAAGATTTCAGACAAAGGAATTTATTACAATATAGATTTTACCTTTTGAGGTTCAATACTGAAACCTTTAGATTGAATAAGTTGAACATTTTCAAACTGATATTCTCCATTCTGTAATATAAAATACAAGTCATGTTTTAATTACCTTGCTTATTATTAAGTGAATTATTATGAATAGTGGACGGACCAAGACTCTTTAGATTTAGATGTAAATGAAATGGAGTTTTACGTCCTACTTTTCTGCATCTGATTGAACTTACAAAGATGGGCAGCATCACAGAGTGTTTTCTCTTAAAAGAAACCTGATGAGGTAAAAAGACAGTCAAGCCATAGAGTGAAATGAAAGAAATTCTGAAAACTTTACAAACCTTTTTAGAATCCTGTTAAATTATTATCAGTTACAACACAACATGCAATAAAGAGGTGAAATATTGATATTAGTGAGGTGAAAATATCATATATAACAGTTAATATATTAAATATACAACAAACACTAGGCTGGGATATTTGATTGTTACAATAAGAATTAGTGGGGTGTAAGCATAACATTTAACATAATACTGTTAATTTTAATAAAACAAAGTGAATTGTGTTAGAATTGTTGTGAATTTGGTGTAAGTATTCATGCCACATTATATGATACATTCTGATGCAGTCTGCGATTTATTAACACAATAACAAAAACAGGCATTTACATTTTAAAATCAATTAGATAAACACAAAATGAATTCGATAGCCATCCTGAATTATTCTAGATTGAAATGAAACAAAGCATGATGTCTGTTAAACAAAATAATCATTTTGATGAAAATATCTGAATGAGGAATTAAAATAGTTAGATATAAACTAGTTACAACAGATCTAATATCAAAAGACAAGCTGAGAGTTGTTCCTACCTTCTTCTGACTGACTGCCATAGTTCGTACACAGGCTACAAATACATCTCTGTTAGCTGGTATAACTTCTGTTTCTTTAGCTACACTAAATAAACTTACTAACATTGGTATTGCTGTCGGCTTCACTTCTACAAAATATATTCAAAATTGTAACTTCATTTCTGTAAACTTGTAAACTAAAAAATGGATTGTAAAGAACTTTGAAGATAGCTTGCGAGGCCGCCCACTGGCAGCTGTCAGAAATGATAAAACAGTCTTTAGTGACTAAAGTACGAATTTTTCTCATATTGAAGAAATTTTATTAGTTTGAATTCAATTACATATATATATATGCCAGTTATTTATGCTGAGTAATTCCACAAAATTTTTAAAATCAATATCAATAACCCAAATACAACAAACAATTAAATCACACAGCTCTAATCAAGGGCAAAAAACAACTTTTGATGCGTGTTTACAAAGTCAATGGCAATAACTCAAAAGATAGCTTGCGATGCAAGGTAACATACGCCCACTGGCAGCTGTCAGAAATAATAAAACAGTCTTTAGTGACTAAAGTACGAATTTTCTCATATTGAAGAAATTATTTATGCTGAATGATTCCACAAAATTTTCTAAAATCAATATCAATAACCCAAATACAACAAACAATTAAATCACACAGCTCTAATCAAGGGCAAAAAACAACTTTTGATGCGTGTTTACAAAGTCAAGGGCAATAACTCAAAAAATGTTCATCAAAAATATCTCTTGTTAGAACTTGTCTGAGATCTTATCAATTCCAATGATCACACCAAGTTTCATCAGAATCGGTTGAAAACTGTAGCTTCAATCCTGCTCACGAACTATTTTTAACAAATTTCAACACGTTTTAACAAAGTCAAGGGCAATAACTCAAAAACCGTTCATCGAAAATGCGTCAAGTTAGAACTTGACCGAGATCTTATCAATTACAATGATCACACCAAGTTTCATCTGAATCGGATGAAAACTGTAGCTTCAATCCTGCTCACGAACAATTTTTAACAAATTTCAAGGCGTTCTAAGTCAAGGGCAATATCTCAAAAACAGTTCATCGAAAATATGTCAAATTCGAACTTGACCGAGATCTTATCAATCTAAAGCATCACACCAAGTTTTATCAAAATCAGATAAAAACTGTAGTCTCTATAGTGCTCACAAGAAATGTTGACAGACGGACGGACGGACAGGGGCAACGACAATATACGACCACATATTCATGTGGGCGTATAAAAATGGTGAAATAATAGAATACTTCCTTTTAGTGGAATTACAAAAACTGAAAATTGAAATGGTGTAAATTGAAGTTATTAGTGTCCCTGATAAGAAAACCTGTTGACAATTTTTATAAAGCCTGTTTATTTTCTTACCTTCATCATCCTCTGTAACTGGTAAAACAGCTAGTGATTCTACATCAGGTGTTAAATCATCTCCACCAAACATATACATAATATGATTTTTACCCAAACCTTTCAACTCAAAAAAATGGCTTTCCTCCTACAAATAAAGATATAAACAATTTTTAATTTTTTCAGTGTTATTTTGATTTTTAATAATCGGACAGGATAGGTCTTATAATATTAGTTTATTTTCATTATTTAAGATGAATTCTGTATTTTTATTATTTTTTTAAAGGTTATGGAGTAGTGGAAAAAAGTTAATATTTTTTTTTTAAAGACGTTTCTTAAATCGTGTATGACCATCAGAATATAAAACAAAATAACTATTCTCCACCTAATAAAGACTGGATAATTAAAACAATATAGCTACCTGATTAAACAATTCAATTCGAACACCATCAGAATAATTCTCACTACAATGATCTGGAGCAAAAGTTACTGTGATTTCTTTATTATCACCTAGAAACAAAATATAACAACTAAACATCAAACATAGGACAGGACTGGTGTTGAAACTTAACTACTAACAATAATCATAAAACTAATTCCAATGTAAATATCAAAATAAAATCAATCAGCTACACAAACCAAAATTTACAAAATATTTTATTGAAATATAAATTAATAACACAATTAATAAGTAAAATTACTGATGATGATAAAAATTACATCTTGGTCATGTGACAATCATTTAACATTTAGTTTAAGATGGATCAAGAAAGATATAAAAATCTGTACAAGCAAGACAAATCCATTAATCAAACTCCGGAGTAAAAGTTGTATAGTAGTGAACTCCTCCAAAGAGAAGTACCATCAGGTGTATGGAAAAGAGTAAGTATGGTCTGCTTCACACACAGGGTCATTCTGTAAGATAATGAAATGTTTTGAAACATTACCTGCAGGAATACTTCCTTCTGATGGAACCAAATCGAACACATTCTGTCCATTAAAATTTTGTGTACCTGAAATATTAAAATATTTTGATAAGCATTAAGAAACCATGGTGATGAATAACTTAACATGAAAGCCAAATAATATCTAAGAGAAAAATAGGTGGAGCTTAGGTGTGCTACAACCAGTCCATTTTGATTTTATTGTATGGCTGAAGCTCCACTTCTTTTTTATCAAATATCATGACTTGCAAAAGCTTCAATTTCATTGGATAAAACTGTAATATGATCATACAGTAACAAGTTCAACTCATTAACATATTTAAACCAACTCATTAACATATTTAAACCAACTCATTAACATATTTAAACAAACTCATTAACATATTCAAACCAACTCATTAACATATTTAAACTCATTCTAACAGATTTATTAGTTTTAATATGTATATATGTGTTTTAAAGTTAATGAAATCAGACAGTATACTTACCAACATAAGATTTGTGTTTTTTATCTCGTTTAATAAAAGTTGGAAGATATTGAGATTTGGCGTGACGTAACAATGATAAACTATCTAGTTTTATAACATAGTCTATAGATAGAGATGATGTATTATTAATCTGAAAATAGATTTACAAATCATTATAATACACGATCTTTTCAGGAATACAAATTAAAAAAAACAAACAAATGTGAAAGGTTGATTATTAATTTTGCTGATTTAAATACGTTTGAAAATTGATAATAATCGAGAGGAAACATCTCAATCTCTGCCACACCCCGGAACCTTCAGGGTTATCAACAGTAAAAACAATAATCCTTAAAAACACAGAATTTAAAATTCTACAAAGAGATTCTACATTTCTATTAAGTTTAAATTTGTTACCTTAAAAGTTCTTTCACAGTATTCCCCAGCTAATACAGCTCCCATGTCAAATAGTCCTGATTCTATAGATAAATTAACTATAGGACTAACACCTTTACCAACTAACGTCATAGCTAAAATACTAGATCCACTCTTTATAGATAATACTTCTTGATACTAAAACACAAATATAATAACATTACTAACACCTTTACCAACTAACGTCATAGCTAAAATACTAGATCCACTCTTTATAGATAATACTTCTTGATACTAAAACACAAATATAATAACATTACTAACACCTTTACCAACTAACGTCATAGCTAAAATACTAGATCCACTCTTTATAGATAATACTTCTTGATACTAAAACACAAATATAATAACATTACTAACACCTTTACCAACTAACGTCATAGCTAAAATACTAGATCCACTCTTTATAGATAATACTTCTTGATACTAAAACACAAATATAATAACATTACTAACACCTTTACCAACTAACGTCATAGCTAAAATACTAGATCCACTCTTTATAGATAATACTTCTTGATACTAAAACACAAATATAATAACATTACTAACACCTTTACCAACTAACGTCATAGCTAAAATACTAGATCCACTCTTTATAGATAATACTTCTTGATACTAAAACACAAATATAATAACATTACTAACACCTTTACCAACTAACGTCATAGCTAAAATACTAGATCTACTCTTTATAGATAGTACTTCTTGATACTAAAACACAAATACAATAACATTACTAACACCTTTACAAACTAACGTCATAGCTAAAATACTAGATCCACTCTTTATAGATAGTACTTCTTGATACTAAAACACAAATATAATAACATTACTAACACCTTTACCAACTAACGTCATAGCTAAAATACTAGATCTACTCTTTATAGATAGTACTTCTTGATACTAAAACACAAATATAATAACATTACTAACACCTTTACCAACTAACGTCATAGCTAAAATACTAGATCCACTCTTTATAGATAATACTTCTTGATACTAAAACACAAATATAATAACATTACTAACACCTTTACCAACTAATGTCATAGCTAAAATACTAGATCCACTCTTTATAGATAATACTTCTTGATACTAAAACACAAATATAATAACATTACTAACACCTTTACCAACTAACGTCATAGCTAAAATACTAGATCCACTCTTTATAGATAGTACTTCTTGATTCTAAAACACAAATTTAACAAATAAAGCCATTTCAAAACACAAATATAACAAATAAAGCCATTTTAGATTTTCCTGTCAAGTTTTTTAAATGTGAATTAAGAAATAGGACATTCAAACATCTCCCTTCTCATTTAACAGTTATTATATTCATCACAATATGCTGTCCAATACCTTGACAGTTGGAAATAAATATAAGTAGGCTAGTGTTGGCAAAATTTCCCTCATTGCACACTGCATGGCCTTGAATGTCTCCATTACCTCAACAAGGTGGAGAAAATTATGACATAAAACTGAGCGTGAGAAATGAAGAACCAGAATATTAAAATATTGAGAAAGAAAAGAAGTAACTTTATGTTTCACAACAAAATTATTTATACTTACCACACAACCTTTATCAGGAGCGAATGATAGAACAGCTGTATGTGTTCCACCAGGGGAAAGAACTCTCAATGCATTTAACATCAGAAACGGACCGTCAGTGTCTAGCAGCGTAGAAGTTAACTTCAGGAAGTTAAGGACACATAAATAGTACAAAGATCACACAAAAGAAAAAGTTTGTATTTTGAAATCAGCCTCGAGAGTTTGTGCCCCCCCTTTGAGTCAGTCTGGCCCCTATTTGTACCCCTAGTCTCTGGAGGCTGAGTTATTCCATTAAGTTGTGTTGAAACAGACGTTAACTTGTCATCTACCATCATCACCATTGTATCTTATGGTTATAACATCTTATTTTTTTAAAAGGATACCTCTACTGTTTTATCACTGATATTCTGCATGGTAACTGATCTGGTGACGTTTTGACCAATAGACACCTCACCGAAATCTACACTATTTTTTCCACTATCTGATATTATGACTACTTGAGGTTTGACTGTTGGACAATGAACTTCTAGATATACTGTATTATAAATACTGAAATATACACAATTTACATTAAACATGACGTCCTAAAAACAGTGTTAGATATCAAGGCCCTAGGACGTCCTAAAAACAGTGTTAGATATTAAGACCCTTGGACGTCCTAGTGCTAAGATCGTTTCGAGAATACGGGACATGGACTGTTAGTGATGTATAATTCTACATTAAGTTAAGCTCAGGGCCCAGAAAAAACAAATGGATAAAAATAGAAGGTTTAGAGGAAAGTTGGCCCTGCGGTTATATTTTTTGTTACTGACCTATATTTAAGTGAACCAGGATCACCACAGGGCCCCGACCCAATATAACATGGTACTACGTAGGTATTAAACTTTCCTTTATATTGTCGTAATAACGAACCAATAGCAGCTGAATACGCACTCGAACTACAATTAAAAACACAAAATAGAATTCAACACAAACAATTTCAAAATAGGGTTTCTTTACGACTATAATATAGAAGGAACCTATATTTTGAGCAAGATTTTTAGCAGTAAACAAGCTCTGAAGATTAGAAATAAAAATCTGATATCATATATAGCTGTAGGAATTGTCTCTATTTTTACTAGAGAAAGTAGTTATTTAATTTCTTCCATGTTTACCATCAATGATTGTGTTTACTTGGGGTCTCAGACTAATGGAATCAGGGTACCAGTGTTTTTCTTGGAATTGGGCAAAAGATTATGAAAAATAGAATTTGTCCGTTTGGTTTTATAACTTACTCTTTAGAAATAGAACTAGCTTCAGGAGGTACAACAGGTTTAGGTTGTTGTATAGTTGTTACGTTATTAGCTGATGGTCCTGTTGTCTTGGCCTTTCCTTTCGGTGATGACTTGCCTTTAGATCCTTTCTTTAACGCTGCTAACTGTTAACAGTAAAATAAAAGATTTAAGGCATGTATCACAAAATGCCAAAGTTAAATCTAAGACAGCTTAGGCTTTAGATTTGGAGTTAAACTTAGCTTACCTGAGCTTGTTCTTGAAGTTCTTTTTCTTTCTTTAAAGCCTCTTCATATTCTCTCTGTGCGTCTGCTTCCATTTGTTTGGTGGCCATTTTAACAGCTTCTTTACGAATGATTTCTTCTTTTAAAGTTGGTGAAAATCGAACTTGAATTCTACATTTCTAGAAGAAAAATGAAAATCAGTTAGCAAGACTGTCATGATTGCGATGGTTAGCTGTTAACGATTATGTATAAGAATGGAAGACAGTGATGCTGTAGACACCTACCTTGCCTGGCTGTATAGTACCAACTGATGGTGAAATAGTTAACGGACAATCTGGTGGCGTCACAAACTCAAATGATGTTGGACCAACTGGGGCAATCTCTCCTGAAAATATAAAGTGGAATAACAGATTAGAAGAGGATTAAGAGATTAGGAGAAAGCTTCCTGTTTCGTGTAAAGATATGGAGTTTTAAGTCCTTTTTTTCTGTTCCAGATTGTTTTACTGAAGACAGCATTTTCTCTTAGATCATGAATAAAAGAAAGTTTTATGTATTTTTAACATTATTTTTATAAATTAGTTCAACAATTCCCTGTATCTTATTATATTATTTGTTTTGAAGAATAAAATGTACAGTAAGATTTGTTAACAAGTGCCCCTTGTCTTTACCTTTTCCAATTCTAGGTACAGGATGTGTATATTCATTATTACTAGTATGAGAGTTAATAACATGGAAAGCTGTAGAAGATACGTCGTACAGTGAAGTAGCAGCAAAATGAAGAACTTGATGAGATAATTCTAATGGTGGATGAACACCTACTCCTTTACATTGAATCTTAAAATCTCTGAAATAATAATAGGATATATTATTATACAAACCAAAATTATTATCAGCGAAAATAAACGAATGAAACCAGGAAACAGAAAACATCAATTTTACTAACCTGTTAATCATAGATTTACAAGTCAGTTCAAATTTATAATCTCTAGCTTTCTTAGGACTGAAAATAACGTCTAAATCTATAGTTTCTAGTGGTAGTAGAGTTCCAAAACCATCATTAGGTTGTACCTCTACATACTGAAATATACAAATAACATCTTAAGCTAGAGTTCCAAAACCATCATTAGATTGTACCTCTACATACTGAAATATACAAATAAGTTTTATTAAGATTAGAGATCCGTCAAATTAACAAACCTTTGTGATTGTAAATAAATTTTAAAATAAAATGATAAATTCACTTTACCTCCGGCAGACCAAGAAAACCAAAATCTTGAGGTAGGATAGATTTATTGGTCATTTTAACGGAAGTTTTAACAGACTCATAAATAGAGGCGTTACCAAAATCTATATCTTTAATATCAAACTCTATATCAGAATTAGTTACTACGGCAACCAACATAAACATTACTGGTTGTGTCTGAAAAAATAAACAAAAATTATTAAAAACTGTTAATCTTAACTTGTAGCAGGCTAGTCTTGTTAATATTATATTCTGTATTACATAAACCACAGTCTAAATGATTATATTTTTACAGTTCTATGATGTAAATATTGACTTTTAATTGACTCTGGATTTTCTGTATTGTTTAGTTTCCAATTCAAGGATTACAGAATGTACGGAATAATGAAACAGCAAGATTTAATTTTACCTGATCAGCTACTCTGATTGTCATTGGAGCTTCTAAAACACCCGTTTCTTTATCAAAATATTTACAACTTTCTTCAAATAAACTTGGTCTACATCAAAATCAAAATATAATTAATTTAAAACATCGTTAAAAATCATAATCACAAATAAACTTGTTCTAGAGATAAATATAATTATAATAAAATCAGAATTATTTCATTTCTAAAATTATAATGACAAGAAAAAAACATAACATGGTGTTAGATAGCATTGAAACAACCTATCATGTATTCAGTCAAATCTCTTCATTATTACGTCAACTAACTAAATATAAAGTAGTTTGCTCCTGTTGAAGTTAAAGTTGAGTTGAGGTTTTATAACGTGAACTAACAGGCACAATAACATTTCTTCAATGCCTTTCAAATTAACCTTTTTGTAAATTTAACTCCTGTTTTTCTCTTTTTGTTACTTATATTGGGTTTATTTTACAATTCAATCATTAATAAACAAAATACACACAAAATACAAATATTAGAGAACTTACCTTGGTAGAAATTTAAGTTGAGCTGAAAACTGTGCCTGGGCCTGTATATAACCTGTTTTAGGTAATAATTCTAAATGATTTTCTAATTCTTTACAAATTTCAAATTTTAATCTCAAAGCTGTAGTGGCTCTGAAAGATATAAATCAATCATAGAAATTTACATTGAAAATAAACATTATTAACTATGTGGACTCTGTGAAATATATTCCGATTAAATATGTCAGTCCCTCCCACCTACATCATGGACAGGGAGAAACTGTGTCGATAAATTCAAGGGTATTATCTTGATTATAAACTAAAGTAAAGCTATTTACCTGTTATTAACAACTATAGTATCTTGATAGAGTCTATTAAACATACAGATTTTAACATCTATAGTTGGTCTTTCAACCCAAACTGGTACATCTATAGCTTTAGCTACCGATCTTACAGATATCTACAATATAAAACACATTCACACATAACACATGAAACACAAAAACACATGATAAATAAAATAACACACAATCATATAATATAAAATAATATAAAAAAACATAAATATACATCGCCAAATAACATTTTCAAAACTTGTGATTAAAAACACAAATAAATAAAAAAATGAAACCACATAAACATCACATCACAAAAATAACAACTGAACACATTGTAAATTCAAAAGATAGCTTGCGATACAAGGTAACATACGCCCACTGGCAGCTGTCAGAAAAAATAAAACAGTCTTTAGTGACTAAAGTACGAATATTCTCATACTGAAGAAATTATTTATGCTGAATAATTCCACAAAATTTTTTAAAATCAATATCAATAACCCAAATACAACAATTAAATCACATAGCTCTAATCAAGGGCAAAAAACAACTTTTGACGCGTGTTTACAAAGTCAAGGGCAATAACTCTATAAATGTTCATCAAAAATGCATCAAGTTAGAACTTGTCCGAGATCTTATCAATTCCAATGATCACACCAAGTTTCATCAGAATCGGTTGAAAACTGTAGCGTCTATCCTGCTCACAAACTATTTTTAACAAATTTCAACACGTTTTAACAAAGTCAAGGGCAATAACTCAAAAACCGTTCATCAAAAATATCTCTTGTTAGAACTTGTCCGAGATCTTATCAATTCCAATGATCACACCAAGTTTCATCAGAATTGGTTGAAAACTGTAGCTTCAATCCTGCTCACGAACAATTTTTAACAAATTTCAAGGCGTTCTAAGTCAAGGGCAATATCTCAAAAACCGTTCATCGAAAATATGTCAAATTCGAACTTGACCGAGATCTTACCAATCTAAAGCATCACACTAAGTTTTATCAAAATCAGATAAAAACTGTAGTCTCTATAGTGCTCACAAGAAATGTTGACGGACGGACCGACCGACGGACAGGGGCGACGACAATATACGACCACATATTCATGTGGGCGTATATAAAAATATATCAGAATGTACCTGAAACATGTGATCAAACACATGATAAAAAAACATTAAAACACATAATAATTACACATGAAACAAGTGATAAAAACACATAATAATTATCTAATACATGAGTTAAACTAAATATCAATAAATAATCTAAAATATAACCTACCCCTTCAGATAGAGGATCTGAGAAAGAAATGAGAAATTCTGTGTCTACTGGACCAGGTATTGTTGGTTGCCAGAATATCTCTAGTTTAACTGATGAGAACTCCTTTATTTCTCCTGATACTACACTGCCAACTTTCATACCATCTACTGTTCCGTAATCTTCCATTTCACTGAACGCAAACTCAGGAGATGGCTCTAGAATATAGAGTATTAAAAATCTAAATCAAATATTTATTTTACAAGCTGCTAAAGCTGAATTTCAGCTATCCATAGCACTTTTCAGAATTTAAATGTGATGTACAGTTTTCCTGCTATTGAAATAAAATATACTGTGACTTTCAAATTGTTTATCTTTTCAGTAATTGAGAGATTAGTAATGCTCTTGAAAAATATTTCAGCCAATCAACTCAAAGGTGTTGTTAAATAAACCATTGACATTCAAAATTTGTCAAAAAATTCAAATTTGTAAATTATTAAATTAACAAATTGTCTTTTCAGAGTTGCGAGATGTCCTAAAGCTAACAAGTGGATTAATCGTAGACAAACCTGGTTCTGGAGGTTTTAAATCATCCTCTGTATCAGGTACGGCAGGTGATGATAACTCTTCTCCCTCTTTTACAACACCACTAGCAGTAACCTCACCAACAGCTAGGCTGGCTACATCAGGACTGGTTTCTATAATCTTTTCTAGATCTATAAATGCAGAATATTGATAATTATATAGCTTTTAATAAGTGTTACAGGCTAAACCTGCTTTTACTTTGAGATAGAAGAAGAAATTATTGAGGGTAGAGTCTTATAATGGAATTATATTGAATAATTGTCTATCTGACTGATTTTACTTACTATCTGATTTCAGTTTGGTGTCTGATATTTTTTGATCTGAAGAATCTGGACTCAAAGCTCTCATTGTATCAGCTGTCTGAAATATACAAATATAAATATAAATTATGAATATTCAGATACTGCAAACAGATATAAATTATGAATATTCAGATACTTCAAACAAATATAAATTATGAATATTCAGATACTTCAAACAGGTATGAGAATATAATTTATTTACCCTAAATATAACCTAAATCATTTTTTTCTAAAAAAACAAACATTTAATTTCAACGGAAATAAGATACTTGTTTTATTATTTTGTTTAGAATGAAAGGAACATGCTAGTTATTTTGAGTTACTATAAATATATTGATGATATATAACTTACAAGACGTCCTAGTGATACTTGTTATACTGTTTTGTTTAGAATGAAAGAAAGAGACTATAAATATATTGATGATATATAACTTACAAGACGTCCTAGTGATACTTGTTATACTGTTTTGTTTAGAATGAAAGAAAGAGACTATAAATATATTGATGATATATAACTTACAAGACGTCCTAGTGATACTTGTTATACTGTTTTGTTTAGAATGAAAGAAAGAGACTATAAATATATTGATGATATATAACTTACAAGACGTCCTAGTGATACTTGTTATACTGTTTTGTTTAGAATGAAAGAAAGAGACTATAAATATATTGATGATATATAACTTACAAGACGTCCTAGAGATACTTGTTATACTGTTTTGTTTAGAATGAAAGAAAGAGACTATAAATATATTGATGATATATAACTTACAAGACGTCCTAGAGATGTTTCAGCTGTAGTACAAGTTCCATGTTTCATTCCTACAAGAAAGATAAAATATTTATACTTAATAGAAAACCTCGTTATATTAGAATTCTACAAAAGATATTTTTATAAAAACATTCACAGAAAGATCTGTCCTAAAAGCTTACCTGTAACTTTGAAGAAATCAAATTTGGTTGCCATGGCACCTTTATTAGTAAGAGTTACTGATCTTTTTAACATTTCACCGATAACAGTTACACCAAAATCAACTAACGTTGTATCTATTTTAACCTGTAGAGATAATAAACAATAGTACGACATTATTAGGTTGT
The DNA here is from genome assembly GCF_000327385.1 of Lottia gigantea. Lineage (NCBI taxonomy): Eukaryota > Metazoa > Mollusca > Gastropoda > Lottiidae > Lottia > Lottia gigantea. The sequence goes on from NW_008709504.1 coordinate 872,730, forward strand.
ATTTTACAAAGTTTTAACCCAGTTAAATCAAGGTCCAACAAGTTTTCTCAAACCTTCCATTATGGGACATTGTTTTATTTATACAGCTTTGAAACATGAGATCAAGGTCCAAAATACTTCCTTCGATTAAAGTAACCATAATCAGCTTGTGTTAAGAGTGAAGAAGTTCCTAAAAACTTCTATGTAAAGCACTGGCTTGTTTTAGATCTAAGTATCGACATCATCAACATAAGATATTACAAGAGAGCTAAGAATTTTTAGATAAGATATTCTGTTTAGTTTTGGAAGAAAAATTTGAAGTTATCTCTCTTTCAAAGGCATATTAGAAGCACAGGTTATAGATAAATAAGACAATTATATGGATAGATACTTCTAGAATATTTATTACTTCAACGTTTCAATGTGATTCTCACACCGTCATCAGGAATATAATATTATAATATATATATATTATTATATTCCTGATGACGGTGTGAGAACCACATTGAAACGTTGAAGTAATAAATATTCTAGAAGTATCTATACATAAATTGTCTTATTTATCAGTAATCAAATTGTAAATATTAAATTGTTATACTTACATCACATTTTTTAGTGGTACATTTAAGTGGAATAGAAAACGGCCCAGTTTGAGACAAGAAATTAACTTCACCTTCTAAATCTTCATTGATCTACAATCAAACATCCAGTTAATAGATTGACATTTGTAATATTAGAGAGAGAGCTAGATTAATAGAATCTGTTTCACAAAAATCAGTAGACTTTTTTTTCAGTCTGTTATTTCTCAAATTAGAATTCAACAATTATTATAACAAGTTATTATCTTGAGATGTTGTAGAAACAGGGCCACCAAGTTTGTTTTTTAATATAACTTTAATGGCAATGCAATAAAACTATTTTGTTTCTGAAGTTTAAATTTGAATAATTTAGAAATCTATGAGACATACCATTGGTTTAAATGTAACAAAGATTTCACAAGTTAACCCAGCTGACATCTGACCAGGCGGATCAAAACTGAAAAATAAATAAAATAGTTAGAAGTAAAATAGATATTCACTATCTTCACGGTTTATCTAGACAGGTTGAGGGCACTGCCCTGCTTTACGAGTGATACCCTTCACAAGACTCTTACAATAATACCTATTTTAATGGATCTTAATTTCAATAATTTTTTCATACTTTCAATAATAATAAAAGTTTGGAATTGTCCTCAGGGAAGAGCTGACTCAGTTTGTATATGTAAAACTAGTTATTTTATAAATAAATAATGATTAAACATGTTTAAAATCCTACTTACTCTATTTTGATAAAATCTTTAAGTTTTTCTGTAATGTTGACGTATTTACAATAATTAACAGAGTATGATACGTTAGTTAAAATAACTCTCTTCTTATACTTCTCTCCTATATCAAAATTCTAAAAAATACACAACTAAACACATAATCAATATCAAATACTGATAGTTGACAATAACAGACAGTGGTGTATTTACGGGTATCGACCCTTTTCCCCACCCCTCAGACATTTTCTAGATCAGGGAAACTTTGCAGAACTCCTTGTTATGATGTGTTCAAAGAGTGCCTTTCTAAGTTTTTACTATTTTGGGCGTCGTCCAAAAAACGTACAATATAAAAAGGACATCCAGTCTTACCTTAAAGTGTATAATATCAGGTTTACTGTAGAAAGGACATCCAGTAAATTCTCGACCAGCCGCGACTTGTTTGATAGTGATACCTTCACGATGTTTCTCTAAAACTTTCTGCATTATTTCCTACGTTAAAATAAACATCAAATTAACAAACAAAAATATATCAGATACATGTATAGAATATTATCAAAAAGACAGGATAAGAATAAGATATGTTTTAAATGTAAAAAAAAAAAAAAAAAAAACAATTTAAAGACAAAATCACCAATTAAATTCTACCTGATATAGTTTCACATAAAACAACAAAACATCGTCTGGAGAAACAAAAATAAAAAACAGAATATAAACACTAGTGTACAAAAACTATCAGGAGGCCCATGAGAAACAAAAAGAAAATTCAATACTTACTTTTTCCATCTTGCTGCTACCTGGTAATTTTAATTGTGTGTCCAGATCTTTAGGAACGTGGTAAGGTTTATGTTTATCCCACAATCCATCAAACTCGGGTTTCGCTAGGCTCACTGTATCTTCTGGAATATCAACGGAATGAAAAACGCTTAATTCAGTATTCACACATTGATACATACTTGAAACTAAATGTGATAAACTTTTATTGCAATTAGTGAGTGGCACCTCTGCATTCAGAAAGCTATAAATAGAGGTCAAGTATAAACAAAACAACAATCGCCAAGATTTTGAAACCTGATATGAAAAGTAATTGTGATGTAAAAATCTAAGGTCTATACCTTTACTATCTGTGATATTATCTTTAATATCACTATCATCAGAATATTGGACTGGTGGAATAATATTATATAATAAGTTCTTACCTTGTCTATCTGTGATAATATCTTCAATATCACTATCATCAGAATATTGGACTGGATAATATCTTCAATATCACTATCATCAGAATATTGGACTGGTGGAATAATATTATATAATAAGTTCTTACCTTGTTTATCTGGATAATATCTTCAATATCACTATCATCAGAATATTGGACTGGTGGAATAATATTATATAATAATTTCTTACCTTGTCTATCTGTGATAATATCTTCAATATCACTATCATCAGAATATTGGACTGGTGGAATAATATTATATAATAAGTTCTTACCTTGTCTATCTGTGATAATATCTTCAATATCACTATCATCAGAATATTGGACTGGTGGAATAATATTATATAATAAGTTCTTACCTTGTCTATCTGTGATAATATCTTCAATATCACTATCATCAGAATATTGGACTGGTGGAATAATATTATATAATAAGTTCTTACCTTGTCTATCTGTGATAATATCTTCAATATCACTATCATCAGAATATTGGACTGGTGGAATAATATTATATAATAAGTTCTTACCTTGTTTATCTGTGATAATATCTTCAATATCACTATCATCAGGATATTGGACTGGTGGAATAATATTATATAATAAGTTCTTACCTTGTTTATCTGGATAATATCTTCAATATCACTATCATCAGAATATTGGACTGGTGGAATAATATTATATAATAATTTCTTACCTTGTCTATCTGTGATAATATCTTCAATATCACTATCATCAGAATATTGGACTGGTGGAATAATATTATATAATAAGTTCTTACCTTGTCTATCTGTGATAATATCTTCAATATCACTATCATCAGAATATTGGACTGGTGGAATAATATTATATAATAAGTTCTTACCTTGTCTATCTGTGATAATATCTTCAATATCACTATCATCAGAATATTGGACTGGTGGAATAATATTATATAATAATTTCTTACCTTGTCTATCTGTGATAATATCTTCAATATCACTATCATCAGAATATTGGACTGGTGGAATAATATTATATAATAAGTTCTTACCTTGTCTATCTGTGATAATATCTTCAATATCACTATCATCAGAATATTGGACTGGTGGAATAATATTATATAATAAGTTCTTACCTTGTTTATCTGTGATAATATCTTCAATATCACTATCATCAGAATATTGGACTGGTGGAATAATATTATATAATAAGTTCTTACCTTGTTTATCTGTGATAATATCTTCAATATCACTATCATCAGAATATTGGACTGGTGGAATAATATTATATAATAAGTTCTTACCTTGTCTATCTGTGATAATATCTTCAATATCACTATCATCAGGATATTGGACTGGTGGAATACTATTATATAATAAGTTCTTACCTTGTTTATCTGTGATAATATCTTCAATATCACTATCATCAGAATATTGGACTGGTGGAATAATATTATATAATAAGTTCTTACCTTGTCTATCTGTGATAATATCTTCAATATCACTATCATCAGAATATTGGACTGGTGGAATAATATTATATAATAAGTTCTTACCTTGTCTATCTGTGATAATATCTTCAATATCACTATCATCAGAATATTGGACTGGTGGAATAATAGCAGTAGATTCTGTTGACATCTCTACTATTTTAATACTTTCTTCTGTTTCTTCCTCATCAATACCTTCTTCTGATTTCTACAAAAACAAGAGAGTACACAATCTTTAAATTGATCTGGGATGGGTCAGAGTTTACTACCCTAGAGGTCAGGGTTCTCCAAAAACTACTAAGGTTGAGTTGCTGGAAGGTATCTCTCTATATAGGCTACTGGTATTCAACGTGCTGCTCAAAGTGTTTAAATCTTTGAGATGAAAATGTAACAGAATAAACCTTACCATTGAATAGTTAGACAGAGAATAATCTGCCGATTCCAATAATCCTGCTGATTCTAACGCTGCTCTACTATAATCTTCCAGACATTTTAATGGTTTCTTCTTATGAGGTGCCACATTCTACAATAGAGTTTGAAAATAGTTGAATAACTGGATACAGGGGAAAAAACATCACTATAACTCAGTTAGTTCGAGTGTTGGAAAGTTTGTGGTGGTTGTTTGGTCCAATATTCCCAGCTGTAAATACGGTTACTGAACAAGTCATCTTTCCTCGTTATTCCAGTCAACCCAGTCGTAAATTTAGAAAGGTAAACACCAGATGGGTCAGTAAAGACTACAGACCACAAACCTTATCTTTCTGTGATCTGGAATCAATCCACAGATATGATTGTTCTCGTTTTCTCTTCTCCATCCTCGCCTCTTCTCTTAAAACTTTCTTCATAATCTCACTTTTCTTATCTTTCTGATCTGTCACAAATTTCCTACAAATAATTTACATTTCAATAAAACAAATATATTCAATATAATTATATATCTATGTGGTTAAGAAAATTCCTTTATAAATTGTTGATTTGTTCTGAAGATACTGAACTAGAGAACTTAACTCTTGAGAAATACAGAGTTGCTATGAGAGAAATTTTGCTTGATTCTCTGTATTTCGAAAGATCTTTAATATCTTCATCTAAGTAGATCTACAAGAATAAAGATTGTTACTTTATGATCAACTTACTGTTTCTGTTTTTCAAATTCATTCATTCTTTTTTTAATCAGTAAAATTTCATCAGCGTTGCCGCCTTGTTTTAGAATTTTCTCTCGTTCCATTTCTTCTTGAAGATTTCTCTCTTTTTCTAGAGCTTTATCTCGAGATCTTACAGCTTTCATATTCTCCTGAAATAAAATATTTACAATAACAGTTCTATTTCTTAATATCTCAGCCTTGATGGCTAAAAAATATACACAAACCATGCAGTACGCAATTGAAGAACTTTCCAGAGAGTATTTTTTCACTTGTAACATGTAACATCTACTTCCATGGATGTTAAACATGCACAGCCTATAGTATATATTTGGTAAGTTTTTCTAGATTAAAGCTATTGAGTGGACAAATCCCAAATCCTAAAATCACCAACCTTATTAAGAGCGATATCTTTCTTAAGTTTTAACAACATATCTATTTTACGTGTCATATTATTTTTATAATTACTGCGATTTTCTTCTTTTTCAGACTTTAATCTAAAATTATTAATAGACAAATATAAATCTATCTGAATTAGACTAGCGTTCAGTCATTCTGATTACTACTTCAAATCCTCAGGTATTGAGGTATTGTTTGAGGTAAGCATTCTACTGAATCATTCTAACTACTGGTACAGGTAGTACAGTATATACAAATAGACCAGTTGATAGCAAATTGAATTGTTGATGCACTGAAAATAAATACTCTAAGTTTAGATTTCTCTTACTACTGGAGAATTATATTATAAACGACACTGCCAGTGCTTTCTTGAGTCTACCCTCTCCCTCCCTATTAAATAATTAATATCTAAACATACTTAGCTAAAGTTTGGTTGAGATATTTACTGGCTTTCTGATGACTTTTTCTCGATTCTTCCATAGCTTGTTGATGTCTTAATCTCTGTTCTAACATCATCTCATTTTCTTGTCTAAAATAAAATAAAATTTCACATTTGACATTCTCTCTAAGGACAACAAATTTCTATTATTGGCCAATAATATAATTCAGTGAGAATTTCACATTTAACATTCTCTCTTAGGCTACCAAATTACTCTATTAGAATTCCGCATCACTTTTGGAATGAACTTGTTGGTTGAAAGAATACTCTAATAGAGATTATCATTGGTATATAGTTCAGTAGTCTACGGTATCTTATGTATCATGATACAGGTTAGTACTATCAATTATCAATTATTTCAAAGTCACCTATCTATTTGTTTCAGAGTGTTTGTGGTTATTTTGGCTAATTTCTCCTCTTTAGTCAGTCTATTTAAAGCGTGGTTGGTTTTCTCTCGAACTAACAGCTGTTCTTTATATTTCAATTCATTTTCAGCCAATAAAAACTTTCCTTTTTCTACTTCCGCTTTCCATAACTCATATCTACAATACATGAATGAATGAAAGAATGAAAGAATAAATAAAGGAATTTAGCATTCAATTTCTATACCATATTGCCACACCAAAAACAATTGTATTTATTAAAACTAATAAAAGTGACTGGTTTAATAGTAAAGATCTACAATTTATTTTATTATTAGACGGTAGTTGTTCAGAACATTTGCTTATCATTTTACAAATTTATTAATGTAAGCCTATGAATATATTAGCTTATTGTTTAGTAACTGACAGAAAGTCGGTGTATCCCAGTATCTTTATTATATTACGTCATGTTTACGTCATTAGTTATAAATAGGGACAGTGTAAGATTTAGCCAATCAATTCATTCTAAAACATGTGACTTGAGGAATTCCAGAAACATAAAAAAGTTGCAATGGTGTGCGTGAACAAACATGAAGATTCCGATAAACGACGAAATGAAAGCCATTATCATGCTTCATCAGTACGGTTACAAGACCTATTAGAAGATTTTGATGCTCTGTTGCAAAGAGACTCTTTGATCGCAGATCTTACTCAAGTATATGAAGATATTCCAGAAGAAAATAAGGTGTTTAAAATCTTTGTAATAAATACTCTCAGGTGGTAATAAGCCACACTGACACAGAAAATGAAGCTGAATTACATAAACTGAAAACAAATCGTGATAAATTCCGTGCTACTTAACACAAATGTCTGAGAGATATAATCATGCCCTAAAGTCCTTTCAAGGAGCCCACATTCCAGATGACCAAAGCATGGTAATTAAAATGCAGGAAATCAAGAGGACTGCTGGAGTAACAGCTGCTGCTGCAGCTACAGAAGCCGTCAAAGATTTAACCCCAAAACATCCACCAAGGTCTGAATTAGAAAGGTTACCCTGTCCAACATGGGATGGTAGAAGAATGACTTATGCCACGTTTAAGAAGCATTATTTAGAGGCCATGATACAAAATAACCAAGACGATTCTAAACAGTTATTAAGATTACGTAGTGCCATAAAAGATCCAGGAAATAGATGGAGGCGAAAAATAGAAACATGTTCAGACATCAGTAGAGCATGGGCACTCTTAGACAGAGAATTCGTAAATAATCAAAAATTAATAGCTGAAATTTACAATAACCTGGATAAGTTCCGTCTCAAATCGAACAATTCAGAATCATTATCAGAGTTTTCTTCCATTATTCGTGAATTGATACAACAATTTGAAGACATCGATAAAGCACAGGAAACAACGTGTGAGGTAATTTTGGATAAACTTCGGCGAAAGAAGGATAGAGAAACACTTGAAAGTTTTAGGTGTCATGTGAATCTAAAAGGCCAAGAAGAGACATCAGAAACTCTGGCTGACTGGCTTGATTTCATGGCTACTATTCGTGTAGATACAAACTATTTTACAAAGAGTAATAACACTAATACTTATTTTAATAAATATTCCAATAAACCCAATTCTTATAAACATTCTTCCACTGCTACTTTAAAGACAAATGAGGCCGAAAACTACTGTCCATTAGAATGCTCAGAAAAACACAACTTATTAAATTGTCCAAAATTTAAAACAAAAGGAATTCCTGAGCGATGGAAAACAGTTCGAAAAGAACGGAGATGCCGAAAGTGCTTCAAAGGTCATCATACAGATAAATGTGAAAGTATAATTGCCTGTGATAAATCTTATTTGAATTCCGATGCTAAGCCCTTTTCGGGTACAAATTCATCAAGATTAAATAGTAACAATCAGTCTTTGTCTGTGAATAAAAATGTCAGCTTTGTGTCAGCCCAATGTCCTGTACAGCTTATCAACGTCAACGATGTAAATGGTGATGAAAGGGAGGCATTGGTGTTTGAAGATTCTGGATCAGATGTTTGTTTAATTCGAAAAGATTTTGCACAGAGGCTCGGACTACACGGCGAGGAAATTACTTTGAATATGCTCCTTGCTGGGGAGAACGGAAAATAGAACTTTCAGAAACGTTTCCTATTACAGTATCACCTATCGATGATCCGTTAATCGAGAAAAGTTTCAAAGTGTTCGTGGTGCAACAGCCTTGCAGTGATCCAAAGAAGGTTTCTGTAAAATCGTTAGAAAAATTTAGTCACTTTTAAAAAACCATTAATTGATAAACTGTATCAAGATGGAGGTAAAATTGACATTCTTATAGGCACTGAATTCTCCGATGTGTTTTATAGATCTTGCGATGAAAGTTGGAGAAAAGTGGACAACCAATTGCGAAGACAAAAATTTTCGGTTGGTACTTGTTAGGCACTATTGACGGTAAAACTGAATTCAAATCATGTAATTTTGTGAAATCTGCAATTATTGAAGACTTTACGCAAGTCAAAACAGACAACGACATAAAACAGTACCAGGACCAGTTGGGTATTAAGCCAACTCAATACTGTGTGTGTAGCAAAGACTTGCTTAAAGAAAACCATTTCATCAAACATTTGAACAAATCAACAAAATTGATTGACGGAAGAATTGAAATCAAAATGCCCTGGAAAAGTATTGGTCCACCTCAAACCAGTAATTATGATCTAGTGTACAAACGGATGATATCTAGTGAAAAATCTCTAATCAAAAGAAATAAATTGAATATCGTGGATGTCGAAGTAAACAAATTAGTGGATTTTGGATTTGTTAAACTCAATCCAAGCGATGTAGATCACGCTAAACCGGAATTTTATCTTCCTATGCAAGTAGTATTCACCCCAGGTAAAACAACTGAGATACGACTTGTGTTTGATTTCAGCGCTAAAGGATGTGATGGACTGTCTTTAAACGACAGGCTGGAAAAGGGACCTAATGTAATAAATAACTTACTAGAAGTTTTAATAGCTTGGAGATGGGATAATGTTGCTTATTGTGGAGACATTCAAGAAATGTTTAACCAGAATTTAGTTCACCCTGAAGATCAGAAGTATCATAGATTTCTATGGAGATTTAATCCAAGCCATCAACCTTCTATATACCAATGGATACGGCTAAGTTTCGGTGACAAGCCAGCACTATCTATTGCATCAAATGCCATTCATATTTTAGTCAATATGTCTTTGTCAACTTACCCAGAAGCAGCAAAAGAACTGTTGAAGAAAAAATCCATACCAAGACTGGAAATGTTAGGTTTTTTATTGTTGACCAGAATGTATGAATCTCTTCTACGGTCATTGATATTTGTTGACGCTAAAAACTTTCCAGTATATCTTTGGTGTGACTCTGCAACCGTTTTAAAATGGATTAAATCACCACCGCAAACTTTCCGTCCCTTTGTTTCTGCAAGAGTCGCAGAAATCCAGGAGTCAATCGATGTCAAACTCTTTAGATACGTAATGTCTGAGTGCAATCAGGCTGACGCTTTAACTCGTGGAATATCAGTCAATCAACTCTCCGAGTGGCTGGATGGTCCAAGTTTTCTTTAGTTACCCGAATCGGAATGGCCAAATTTCGAGATTAAAATACAGTGTCAAACAGAAGAAACAACTCAAGTTTCAATTGAGTATAAGCCACCCAAAAAGCTGGATAAAGTCGCAAGAAATAATGTTACATCAACTCAAACTGCTGTCCAAAATGATCCAGTAAATGAAAATAACATGTTAAGTAAACTTTTAGATAAAACATCTAGTTTCATAAAACTTCGTAGATATATGTGTCATTTAATTAGATTTGCAAAGAATATCGAGAAGAGAAATTTCGAGAAAGGACCTTTTACCGTGTCTGAATTACACCATTCTCAAAATGTGTTATTCAAATAGACACAATGTGATTTACCTAAATCAACTGATATTCAAGGAATTATTCCAGCCCATGGAAGATTGGAACAAGTTTGAACTCTGCCTTAAGATCAAAGAAATCCAATATTACTGAAAAATCATCAATTTGTGAATGTAATCCTAGAACACTTGCACGGAAAACGTGGATATGAGAGGTTAATCGCAGAAGTCAAAAAACAATTTTGGATATTAGGTTTAAGGAACTGCTAAGTCGTTATCAAAAAATTGTATTCCTTGCAGAAAATTAAGGAAAAAGCCAGTGGAAAAGTTAATGGGTCAAATCCCAGAACTCAGAGTAGCTGCTGGATTCCCAGCCTTTTACAACACGATATGTTTGGTCCAGTGTTTATAAAATTAGGAAGGAAAACATTACAGGAAGCGCAAGTGATAATATTTACAAGCATGACATCACGCACTATACATTTGGAATTGCTTATCATTTTAGAAATTTATTAATGTAATCCTATGAATATATTAGCTTATTGTTTCGTAACTGACAGAAAGTCGGTGTTTCCCAGTATCTTTATTATATTACGTCATGTTTACGTCATTAGTTATAAATAGTGACAGTGTAAGATTTAGCCAATCAATTCATTCTAAAACATGGAATTCCGGAAACATAAAAAAGTTGCAATGGTGTGCGTGAACAAACGTGCATGATTCCGATAAACCTTTAAAATAAGGCGACCAACCAATTATTAGCCCATTCAAAGTTCCCACTATTAGAGTGAGTAGATTTGCTAATATAGTAAACCTAGGCCTAAGCCTAAACTCAATTGTTAATGAAGATTTTCATTTATATTTTCAGTTGACTATATCAAACTACTAATATTACTAAGTTCTGCAATACGAAAATCCATATTTGAAAATAAATATTGAAGATTGGAAGCTTGTAGTTTATTGGTGTAGTACAATCCCAGGAACTAGGGCACCCTTTACTTCGTCTCTGATAAAATTCAGAACAGTAGTTACGGTAGATTTTTCGAAAGTTTGATACTGAAGTATCATGGTATAATTCTGTTTGTTTTTAAAAAAAGATCTGTGCTTACTCTGTTTCTTCCAGTCTAGCTGCTATTTTCTCTTCCAGTTCTTCTTCTGATTCTAATTCTTTTACTAATTTATCATGGGCTGATTTTAAACGATATACAGCAGCTCTGAAATATAGATATATTATCTTGTTAAACTGCAAAGTAAAAAACTTTCTTTAACACTTTAATCCCCTTTAATCCCCTTTTTTACAAGAAAACAACTGTCAGATTTATCCTTGAATTCAGTGTGTAAGATTCTTGTTGATTGAGTTAAGGTGAAATTAGAATATATCTCATAGAAAGGTTGATGTTATTTTGTTCCTAGATATACCCTAGACCCTAGATAGACATACCCTAGCTACACCCTAGATATACCTTAGACATACCCTAGCTACACCCTAGATATACCTTAGACATACCCTAGATATACCCTAGACATACCTTAGATACACCCTAGATACACCCTAGATATACCCTAGATACACCCTAGATATACCCTAGATATACCCTAGTGATAAAATATAAAATTGTTGTAATCTTCAACTTACATATTATCATCTGTTTCTGCTGTTTCAATCTGAATAAATGTTTCATCTCGTTTTCTTTCTATTAAATTAATCTGATTTCTACATTGTTTTAATTCTTCTCTAGAAATATAAATAATATCATTAATTATAACTTATCTACCTTCTCTTAGTTTGTCTTAAATTGTTACCTAATAAACCAATAAAAATATAACCAACATACCTAGTTTTTTCTGTTTCATACGTACAACTTTTGACTTTCTCATCCAGTTCATTAATATGACTTCTCAGATGAATCATTCGTATTTGTTCGTGCCAGGTGATTTTTTCTTCTTCTGTTATAGGATACACTGGTTCACTGAAATATTAATTTATTACCAAATTTACAATACAAGCAAATGCACCTTTAGCAGAGGAGATGAAACCAAACTTAAATCTAATAGCAGATCTTCATTACTCAAATGTCATGTCGTGCAATGTGCTGCTGGATTTAATAATTTTACCTGATTATAGAATCTTCTTCTTCTTCCTCAAAATCAAAACCGAGTTCATCATCATCATCATCATCATCATCATAGTCTCTGATCTCATTCAATTCATCATTATCATTGGTAAACATAGGAACACCTTCGTTAACAGGCTTATTAATTAAACCTTTTAAATTATTAATACCAATCAACTCTATGTTATCTGTAGTTATATTGGGTTGTAAAATGTCTTCATTAACTGGTTTCGTTAACTCTTCCATTTCCTTAATCAATTAATTGTCTTCTCTTATAGATCACTGAAATTATCATAATTATCATTAAATTGAATAATTTAAATGAATAGAGTTTTACGTTCTACTTTTTAGCACCATGTGGTCTAATGTTGGGCTCTGTTCTAATGAAGACGTGAAATTGATGTAATTATAATTTTTAAAAAGTATTTAAAATTTTAAATCTTTGATCAGAGTGACTAGATACACTTTATATTAAAAATATACTTTTAAAATACATGACAGATACACCTGCAAGGAAACAGACATTATATATTATAAATCACTATAATTTTGTATGTTAAGAATTTCACTCATAATTTCCTGCCTCTCATCAGGTTGGCTCATTAGTAATTATTAATTATGCTAATTAGATTGTTGGAATGTTGATAAATGAAATGAAAATAGTTTAAAGAGATCCACTACAAACGTTTTGTCAAATTATAAGAAAACTATATATCTAAAAAGTGTAACAGATATTAGAAATTGATTGTTTTAATGGCTGGTAGAGTAAATATTTAGACAACTCTAACTCTATAATAATGATAGAAGTTTATTATTGTTTTATTAAACATCTGAATTTTAAAGTGTTTATCAAATAGTCATTAAACTACAATAATAAACCAATATTTAACCTATTTTAAAATATAAACTTTCACTTTCTAGAATCAATTCATTCTGTTTTAAAATCAATAAAATTAGTAATAAGATTTCTAGCTTAATGTTATACACACAAAATATTACAATGTAATCAAAGTTTCAAAATCTAAGAGCTTGCCTTTTTTTGTCTCTGGGCTAACAACATTGATTTCATTTTTTATTTTTTTTTTTCGTAATTAGCCTAGTCTTTTTTAACCTACCGCTACGTCATGTCATGATTTTATTTTCACTGCAACCAATCAATTTGAATTCCACTTTAGAATATTCTGTACAACAAACAAAATAAATTGGATTTGCATGTGTATTCATGAAATATAATGACTTAGGCATAATCTGATACCGGTATTCATATTTGCTTTATCTTGATTTCGGTCTGTAGTCAACAAGGAATTGAACAGCCGACTTTGAAGGAAGTAAAGAAACAAATTATATCAGAGGCACTAACAAGTTTACTTACAATTTCTTGTATTTTTAGAACCAAAACCCTAGAAATTAACAGACACTTGCTGGTCTTTCATTTGTTTACATCCGCCATTTTTTGTTGGTAACGACGCCTACTGATTAAAATGATGGATTTTTGTTTTTAACGAAACGAAATATTAGTCCGAATAGTCTAACGTAAACAAAACATTTTGTTTTCTAATCTCTACTCTTTTTATTTTATGAAAGTTTTAGATGCCATTTGTGTAGGTTCTGTTCGGATTGAATTTTAGCTAAATAATCTGATATTAGATATTCTATCAGTATGTCGGTTCCGACGTAAAGCTCAAGTCAGAGTGTCTGCTAAAAATCACCGCCTCTCCTCCATCTTTTTTTGTAATGCGACATGAAAAAAAAACGAATGTTTTGTCTCAATGACTGAGAGTGGGTGGGTGGGGGTATGAATTTAGGGGAGTGCCACAGTCTACCTCGCCCTCCATTCAACCGAGAGTGGAAGTAGCTAGGTAGATTATGTATAAAGCTGTTCTGACGTCGTCGTACAGTACGTTAGAGAAATGTGAGAGTTCTTGAAAGGGGAGATTACTAGAGAAAAGAAGGGACGTAACTTTTCAGACATTTGATTTCTTACGGTCTCATCAGAGCCGTATATAGAGAGAGTCTGGCCAACTACGTCACAAGGCGCCATCTTGTTATCCTCTCTTAGCTACAAGACGGCCGAACGTTGTAGAATTTACAGTCTTTAACCGATTTTGATAAAATTTGGTTTGTCTATACAAAAAACACAAAAAGAAGATAATTTTTGAATTTTAGCACTTTCCAAATATTAACCCCCGAATATTAAACCTGTAATCTTCCATATTAATATAGGGCCTAGCTGTATATTCTACAGCTTTATGGAACAATAGGCTAATCACTAGTTATAGTTTATGCAACATATTGATAAGCAATATAATGTATAATATAATTCATATTGTTTTTGATCAATAGGCCCATGTGCCTGACGACAGTTGGAGACTGTCAAAACGGTGCATAAACTATAACTAATGATTGTTGTTACATAAAGCTTCATGTTCGACTAAATATCGGAGTCCAGCACTAACAGATTTACTAAAAAAGTTCATGGCGGCCGAAACCTTCATTTTCTGGAAATGGGAATCATTGATCTTTTCACTTGTCAGATTCGCGGCTAATTTTAAATCATCTTTATCTTGAAAGTCTATGAGACTTTTTAAGGCAGACAAACTCACAGTTGATGAAGGTAGATCATGTTTTTTAACTGTTTCTGCATTGAGGTGAAACTCTTGATTATTTACCAGTGCTGCTTTAACGTTGATGAGGAACATCATGCATGAAGTATAATTTTCTATCACCGGTCACCGGGTGTTCAATGCTGTTTACTGTTTGAGCATACTTCCCACACGCAATCGCAAAGCTGCTCATCATGGTCCTGTTGGATGATCCCATATCACAGGTCACAGTGCTGACATGTAAACCAATAGCGTGTGCCTTCTTAAGTATCTGTATTACAATTGGTTTCAATGCATTGCCATCAACAGTATTAAATGATGGTCTGCTTCCATCTAGAAGAAATACCGGCTAACATAAAAACTAGTGCATGTGTTGCTGTACCACTGTGATTTGGCAGAGTCACATCCCCGAGGAAACAACTGCCACTTTTGTCAAACTGGTATCCGGCCTTCAATGCAATTTCATCCAACGTTAGGCAGCATTCCCGTTCCTTCTCCTGCATTGACTGAATTTTCAACCGCAAAAGTTCGAATGTTTCGTCAAGAATTCCAGGCTCCATTGAAATACACTCCATCTTTCTTCGTAGGGATCGCAAAGATGGTATTGGCTGACCTTGCTTGATTAATTCCTCATATCCCATAGTTCCACAGGCGAAGTGCCTTTTTGTACGTATCATCAGACCATTTGCATCCTCTTGTTGATTGTTTTGCCATCTTGACCAACTGATCAGCATTGAAGACCTTCTTTAATTTTCTTTGAAAGCTGTTCTTTTCTTTGATGGCTTTTCTTTTTGCATCTGTTCATTGCGCAGTTTTGTCCGGAAAGAAACCCTCTCACAAAATTTCTATATCTATTATATCCTGTTTTTAGATCTGAACATAACACGGTTTGCAAAACCCCTGAAATCATCGAATGTACTTACATCGCATAGAAAAGAGTTTGACCTTTACTTCCCATTCTCTGCGTCTCCTTTTATCCTTAGGGAACCTGTGCATCAATATACCTTCTCCAGATTTGACAGAGCATTTCTATGCCACACATCGAGGCATTCAGTTGCCAGACAAGACCAGGAATTAGGTTTAAACAACGTAAAGAATACCTTGGCTCCTACGCCTAAACGTCACGGGAAGGGTAACAATATGGCGGCCTTCCATCACGTGTTCATGGTTCAGGTTCAGCGCTGCGAGATCGCAAATTGGCCAGACTCTCTCTATATACGGCTCTGGGTCTCATTAGTTAATCAAAGAGGATTGTTTTCTGTTAGAAGATTGCTGATCCTGCCCAGGGTCCCAAACATCTCCAGCCGCTTTTTGGATCTTAGATCACAGCCACATGTAAAACTTACGAGATCAAATCTAGGTTTAAACAGTTTGCCTCGGTAGGCCTAAAAAGATAGACAATTCCCAAAGAGGACAATTACCCTGAAATGCTATCGAGGAAACAGGCGTCCATAGCGATCAAGGTGGGCTCGGGTGAGGAAAAATATTATAAAACATAACAACAATACATGGAAATATCACGTGATATATGTAAATATAATAAAACACTACCTACATAGAATAGAAATATCATATGCTACATGTAGGGACTATGCTATATTAACAGTAAAAGTTTCTACATAGAAATACTGTGTTTCCAAGCTACCGACTCTTTTCTTTTCCTAGCTTCATCTTGTGTTTGTTTTTTCATCTTCCTAAACGCCAGACGTCTTTCTAGAAGTCCTAAATAAAATATAGAGGAGCATAGACTCCATACGGCGGCTATGGCATAGCTCCATCGGAAACATTTCAACCCGTAACAGTCCGTAACGGTCGGATCACCTATTTCAAGCTCGTATAAAGCTCCGAAAATCTTTTGGATTATCAATCCACCAAACGCAGTACCCACCATCATAAAACCCCAATTTAAGCCGAAATATTTCATCCCGAAAAATTCGCTGGTCATAGTAGGAGTCAAACACCAGGTGGCGCCATTAGGAATTCCGACTCCGAACAGAGCCAATAAAATTACTGGATACAAATCACCGTAAAAAACACAGACGGCTAAAACAACAGTTTGTAAGCACGTAGTAAATAGAATGACTCCTGCTCGAGGTATCTTGTCAATCAAAGCATCAGATATAAAACCGATCAGTAATTTTGAAAAAGTGGCTGAAATTGGATTTAAAACTGTAAATAATGTACTTTTGTCCTCGTGATGAAAAGATTTTAAATATGTCGTAATATTATTTATATACATCAACTGTAGACTGGCACACATAATATACGGCCACAGTAGAAAGTGAAAATCAAACATTTTCAACATTTTTAATCCACGAATATCTTTTCTATCGTTATGAATACTTTCTTCTAGTTCCGAATTTTCTGGCTCATTCTTAGTGACGCTTGTATCTTGACTATCTTGAATCTTTAATTGTTTGACTGTCGGTTCCTCGAGCATATATACATCTAAAATAATCACTCCTAATACATTAACAACACCAAACGTAATAGCGGAAAATAAATAGAATCCTTGTAAGTTTTGATTCTCCTCGTCATGTACGTGTCCGTTTACGAAAACGACGCCGTAGATAAGTGCGACTAGAGCCGGACCCGCACTGAATGCGGAGTCGAGAAGACCGACGATCTTACCGCGGTGTCGAGCTGGAACGTTGTTCATACTGGTCGTAAGACAGGACATGTAGGTGAATATGGCACCAAATCCTAAAAAATATAACAAATGTATTTAGATTTCGGGGAAGGGAGGGTTTTATTCTCCAAAATGTACAGGCCTAGGGTAATTTGAAATCGATGAATCCATGATTTAACTGGACAGATCGAACTATGAACAATCGTAAAGAAAAGACAGATCATTTTTAGAAGCTTATCAGACTTTCTGGAGGATTCCGTCTGGACTGGAATAATAAGAAAAGACTTTTTAAACGATTATTCCATGTTCACTCAGTGAATCCTATTTAAGAATTTGGGATCTGTTCTCAGAATTTTGACTCTGTTTGCATGCAAATTATATTTTCTCTTTTTTGGCTTAAATCGATTTGAGGGTGACAGAGGGAGGTCCGAAATTCGATTCATATTTGTGTCCAGAAAAACTAGAAGCATAAAACTGAGTAAATTGGGTCTATTTTTTCATACCCTCAAATTTTTGTGTGTGAAATTTTATTAGTTTATCTTTGACCTAATATTCTGGTTGTTCACGTAAAATGTATCAAAATATCAAACATGTTTATCAACTGTCAGAGCTATCTCTTGTTATCATCACTTTATTCTACTTATTGGTAATACGGCCTCGCCCAATTAGCTACTGGAAATAGGGGGGGGGGGGGGGGGGGGGGGGGGGGAG
>NW_008709504.1:891021-935751 GCF_000327385.1 Lottia gigantea
TTTCAACAGGGTTGTGTTATTAGACACCATCTTTCCTTAGTTTGTATAGAAATTATCAACACTTAGTACTGAATACTGGGCTGAAATTAGAAAAGGAATGGTTAATAATTCATATTTTTGTCGTGCAATAGAGCCTCTTAATTCCATATCACTACATCTTTTGTTATATACTTTCAACAACAATAACAGAAGTGCCCTGGGACCCTGGTGATTACTTTTTCAACACTTTCTAAAACAAAGTGAAACATAAATCTGATGGTTACTTTACCTGCCAAGAAGAAGTAGATATCCTGTAAATAGGCATGATCTTTATAAAACTCGACATCATTATAGGTTGTATACAACATCATAAAACCCAGACAAGTTAATATCAGAGCTGTGAACGATGTCCATCTAGCACCAACCTTCTCATACATAAACCCTGCTGGAAATCCAATAGAAATACCAAAATTACCTAACGCTGCCATCATCTCAACTGTAAGAAGAATAAAGTTATTATTTTAAGTGTTATTGCTAATATACATGTTGTAAGATCTGTTATCTAGTCAACCCATAAAAAATAACCCTGCAGTCAATTTTAAGCTGTTACAGCCAGCGTAAAACCCTAGTTACTTGCTGCCTCTTCACTATACCAGGTTTCAGATATTTCCATGAAATGACTAAAAAAATTATAACTCACCATCAGATTGTTTGTAGCCGAATTTCTTCTTAATGGCATTCGAGTAGGCATTAAAAATAAAAATAGAACCAGCTATCGCCATCCCAATACAACCTACAAACACTGCCAGAAACCGTAGCACTAAATTCTTATATATTTTCGCCATCTTACTTTCTTTGACTTCAAACCTTGAATATTCTGACTCCAAAAGTTCTAATTTCATCAGAAGAACCCGCTTTCTATTCCGAACCGGCCTGTCTCACTACGGTCTAAACTCAGCTCACGTTTCCTGTTGGTGGGTGAACAATCTAACGTCGGCAAATTCAATATTTGGAACTTTGGTAAAGGCTAGTCCTATAACATGTCCACATATTGGATTTTATATACTCGACTTTCACTTCCACAGGCAACGATTTATCTTTGGAAACTTTCCGACAGACACAACAACACCCAACATCCGTTTAAATATAAGTCGTGTCGTGTGATTAAAGTAGACCATGTCAATTGTTATCAAAGACCAACCTTTGCCCAATAATTATCCAATATCAGGGATTAGATTTGGGAAGTGATACGGGTATTCATCGTATTTCAAGGTCAGATATCAGGTATCAGAGTTTCTATTGTTTGATCGTTTGAAACAGGAAGTGACAAGGTCTACTTGTTTATTAACATATTCATCATCAATGGATGTCATCGTCTGACAGGGAGTCTTAATCTAAAATACTTAAATTATATTGACTACAGTTAGTACTAATGTACTTGGAAAACTCATTATACCAACATTAATCCGATATTTTTATTTTACCCAGAAAGCTTCTGAGTAATTTTCTATTTATTGATTGTAATGATTCTTGATATTTTTGTTATAGATAAATTGTTCTATGGAATTTCTAGTTCGTTTCTTTCCCCAATTGAATCATAATACTGCGTTTTTAATTTTCTTAAAACTGTGTTCCTTTCTGTCGATTGCTTTCAGACAGTCATGTTAGCCATTACTGAGATTGGTTGACAAACAGACAAATTCCTATTATTATTAGAATGATACCATCACGTCCGACACAGAAACATTCTCTAAAACATGAAGAACAAACATTATCATTGACGGTGAGAATTCCAGATTGACAAACACGTCTATTCATTGGTTAATCGCCTGCTAACTGTCCAATCAGAATGCTGGTAAAACAATTTAAAGATTCAGAACGTCACAGATTCGAAGGTGGTAAAAACAATGTTTTAATATCTCTATTAGAAATAGAAGACCATATGTTCAAGATATTTCTGTTTCTTCGGCTTCAAAGTTTCTACTTCAGAAGCTCTCTGGATCATGATCACTCCAGAATTGTTTTAAATATTTTTATGTGGAATTATGTGAGAAATTTAATGTCTGAAGACATTTGATTCTTTTCATTTGGATTTTTTTAGGTACCAATAAAGTTTCTTTCTTCAAGGTGTATTTGGTAAAGCAGATGAAATATAAAATTTAATTTGGAATTATTAGAAATACCAGTGTTTTAGGAATGTTTGTGTTATCTATCTCTCTTGATTAGCCTGAATTAGTCTAATAAGTTGGTCAAGGCTGTTTCCATTCCAAATGTTCTAGGACATTTAATTAACAACTCATTAAAGTTTCCGTGATATTTTTTGTATTTGTGGATATATTTATAGGGTTTGTATAAGCAGTATGGCGTAAAACTCTAAATTTCAAAGTTTAAAACAAAACTGAGAAAGTCGCGCAACATCTTGACATAAAATCCAGCCTGAATCGAGACTGATATAAGGTCAGGATTAGGAAGAGTAGGACGTAAAACTCCATCAGGAACTATTACTATCTACAATGACTTGTATTAAAAGAACGATAACTCTAATCGGAATAATAAAAGCTATAATATCTCGGTGTTTATTCGCTGGTCACGGATTTATCTGTATCTGGCGTGTTACAGTTATCAAGAAGAACCCCATCTGGTGGTCTCTGACTGGAACTCTACCACTGCTGTTCCTGGAAGCTCTGTTTACTTTGAAGATAAAGAAAGGTGGAGAGTGGAAATGGTGGCTATAATTTTATTAGTTTATTCCTGAAACAGCTAGTCTGTGATATCAGTTAAATTGAAGCGGAAGTACCATCTACCAATCAAACAACCAACCATTATAGTTCAATAATAGTGTACTGAGTATTACTGTTGGCCTATTTGATCGATATTTGCCAAATCTTAAATTCCAGACATTTTATTTCTGATCGCCAATGGGATATAGGAAACTTCTTATTCCAACTTTCAATATTAACCTCTCTATTTCAGGGTTTGCCCCAGTGTATTTCTATATTTAGCTACAGCGATTCCTGCTATTTGGTTCCTGGAACTGGATCTCCTGCATCAAAGAATCGAGTTGGTTTCTGGTAGACAGCTGATCACTCGACTCCCTCCCAATCAAATACCCGGATGGAATGGAGAGGTAGGTTTATTCTTGGGCAAAGATATATAATATATATCGCTCGAGCCCCAAGGGGTACCTGATTGGAGAGGAAGCGGGCGGGAGCGAGGGGGGGGGGGGGGGGGGTACTTCTGGAGTCCAAGTTTAAGGATCACCTCACAGGATTGATGGTGAATGAAGAGTCACTGAACCAGATAAAGAATTAAACCTGTTAATGTTATATTCATATAACATAGAAATAAAAATACTTTGACAGAACCTAAAACAACCTAGACAGCAGATCTATTTTCAGTCTGCGTCCTTACTGAAGCTTATTCTCATTTCGATTATACATCTATTATACGATGAGACAAGTTCGGAATGTTTGTTCACTGTTGTATTGAACAGTATTTTTGTTATTTATTTATATAACATAATATGATAGGGATGATTGGTTATAAATACTTGTTTTAATATTGATGATATTGTCTATCTACCTTTACATAACCTCGGATAAAACAATGATAATACAGTGATAATACAGAGATAATACAGAGATAATACAGAGCACTTCAGTAGCAACTGGGTACAGATAATCCGAAAAGATCCGCAGACAGTGACAAATTCCACCTTTCCTCTACGAAACTTGTTAGACACTTATGAGCCCAGGGCTAGTTGGTAGACAGAATCCTTGAGAACTTCAAATGTTCCAAGATGGTTTGATCATAGATCAGTTGGTAGACAAGATATGAAAAAACTCCTCTTCAAATCTAGATACATATTCAATCTCATTCTAAATTATGTTTCAGATAAATCTACCAATTAACCTGATTCCTGATGATTGGTGTAAGATTCTAGAGCAGATGCTGCTACTGGTCCTCATAGTGGGAAGATGGCTGCTGCCGAAAGGTGAAATCAGTCGAGAACAGCTGTCGCAGCTATTATTGGTGTATATAGGAATGGCTGCAGATATCATCGAATTATTTGAAGCTTTCAAAGAACGAGAAGTAAAAACCAACAAAATCTTAACCATCATCATTCTTTCCTTATGGACGGCAAGCTTGTTACAGTTTACCTTCGTTCTTACGGCTACCAAATCAAAACGCATGCGACCTGTCTTGTTTCATGAAGGAAGTACTGCGAGTACTATCTCTGTTGGAGGAAAATCCTGCTGTCCGACTGAAGTTATATCGATCATGATCAGCGTGATGCTTCAGGACGGACCATTCCTCGTCTTACGGATGTTGTTAATCTTCCGCTATAACGTCATCAGCTACACCAATTTATTTTTCACGTCAAAGAACAGCCTCGTTCTTATTCTGCAATTTTACCGCCTTTTTGTCCTGTTCTGTCAGAAACCAGATCCTCCTACAACTCTGGTGTTTGCTGGTGATTCCGGAGACGACGATGATGACGACGATGGTGGAGAGGAAGAATCAGAAGAAGATGAAATTAGTTCAGCCTCATTACCACAACCACCGGAAGTACCTAACCTCACCATCTTAGAAAAGGAAGCTCCGCAGAAGAAACCCGGAAGTGTTAATTACCAAATCAGCAGACAAGATTCGGTCATGTCGTCGTCATCGAAAAAACTTATTCATCAAAATTCTACTCCGAATATCGAAACCAAAGACAAATCTGAGACGAAGAAACAGAATTCAGAATCGGGAATAGAAGATGACGTGATTTCAAACGGAAGTGATGTCACGTCAACCAAGAGGAAGACGAAGAAAAACTTGAAGGCTACTGGTGATACCAGAAACAACTGGAAGAACGTGAAGAAAATGTCCCGAGCTATAGCCTTCATCAACCAGGCTGGGGAAACTCAGTACAAAACGGTGGTCTTGAATCGTCCTAAAGTGAAGTCAGGAGGAAAATCTTCTGTCGGTAAACATGATAAAAAACACTGTTTGAAGAAAAAATCTTCTAAAAAGATTCAAATTTAATAATGAATAAACAAGATATTTCAAAGAATTTCAAATAGTACAGTCAAAGCCCGACATATCTGTCCCTATCACGTTTAACGGTGTCGATATCTCATCCTCCATCTCTAAAGAGGAAAAGGTAGTCGCCAGAAATATCGTATTATTACTGTATATAAATTGTAAAATATGGTTTTAGATTGTATTCCATAGTACCTGAAAATATTTCCATTCTACGTTAGCTTCTGTAGATAAGATCTCATTTTTTTTCACTAGATAGTTATCACAGACACGTTTATCATCTTTTCACCTTGAGAATTATTTTAGGCTATATTATATTTATTATATATTTCACTACTTGACTATTTGCATCTAAATTTAAATAGTTTAATGTCTTCTTATTAAATAAATAGAAAATACATGTATATACATTCTTAGTTTTATTCAGAATAATATGTATTATAATACAATGTTGTTTCTACCAGGACCTGGCCCGAACTTAACCTTCACCTTCAAATTTCTTACCATTTTACAATTTCCTACGAGCCTCCTTGACAATTCTGTTGACCCTGGCGCCTTATTCTTCAAACTTAACTTAAATAAAATCCAGAAGATAAGAAATACTGTAATCTGATTGGATAATAAAACTAAATTTAAAATCAATATATGTGACTGACCAATCAGATGACTGGAAAACTAAAATCATCTTAAGTTTTCAAGAATAAGGACCGGCTTGCCTAAAGATTTATAGAAACGCCATTGTTATAATAATGTTTATATGGGAATTTCACACGCAATTCCTAACGTAAGAAGACACGAAGTCGGATTCATATACTTTAACGATAAGACATTCGTATAACTGACACAGTCGATCGTCAGTACGTTCAAGGGTAAATTGTTAAAGTCGGATGGGTTGATTGAATCTCCAGAATCCCAAAACCAATCATTAGTTGTTGAATCTTTTTTACCTCCCAACCAAACAGAACCTAAAATATAAAATATACCCTAGTTCATAAATCTATTCATTTATCAATTGAAGATCACATAGAAAAATAGACATACCTATAATATCACAGTCAATATAGAAAACAGACATATGTAAGCCTACCTATCTAAATTACAATCTATAAATCCATAAGACAAGAAGTCCAAAGGCGATATTTACCTGCATCCATGTTATTCTTCATCCACGTTGTTTTGGCGGGAGAATTCAATCTCATTAAATATCCTCCATCGTCTATACAAGTTTGATTGGCTGAATTGATTTTCATTAGGGTGATATATATCTTAAAACATCCATTACTAGAACTGTCAAATTTATATCCAGACTTGGTGGCACATAGAGCTGAAAAGAATTTTTAAAACAGGGAAAAAAAGCCGGGAAAGGGCATTAAATTTATATTTACAAAAGTAGATTATGTCATGCTTCGGGTATACAATCTTCATCAGGACAGACTTTCTAATGTCAAATTTTTCTTGGCACGTTTTGATATGCATTTTTGGAAGTTTTTGTACATACCTGCTCCAGAAAGCGGTGGAACTGTCGATTGGTACGATGTGGTAGTCTCCTGCCAGCCGGGAATTGGCAGTCTCGTGAAAGTTTTAGCCCCTCCTAGAACGGACGGAATTAGTAAAAGATTTATACTAGGAATCTCTGTATAGAAATAACAGTTGCTGGAATCACGGTGGTAACTAAAGCTAGTGATAGTTGGTGATTGGGAGGCTAGCATCACACACTGGATCTTCGAGACTGTTCTAATAGACGTGGAACTGTAGACTACACCATCCAGGTTTAAATGAATCCAGTTGACAGACAATCCAGTTGTAGGATTGATAATTAAAAATATACACAATAAAATAATCAGAATTATTACTGATGTGAACATGGCTTGAGTAGAAAATCCCTTCTTTGTTTCCATTAAGAAAAAAATGATGTGAGATATTATGTTACCTAGTTCAATCTTCAATTCCTTCCTCACAGTTTCTGTTACTATTAAAATATTCTGCAATTTTCACCCTTTCTGTAATTTTTAAATGTAATCTTAAATCTTACTTCCCGAATAATCGAGCAATCTGTCTCAATATTCCAATTTTGGAGTATTTTTAGAATTAACAAAAGCTCTTTATATTTCACCATAAATGACAATGCCTCAAATCAACAAACAGTCCTAGAAAAATTCTGGCATTTATAAATTATATTTATATTAATCCGTCATACCACAATAATATCAAACGTTTATAAAATTCGCTCAAAACCTTTTTTAATTATTGGTACATATTCAAACACAATCTAGATCTTCAGTAAACTTTCTTATTCTCTTGATAAAATTAAACAAACCGGTTTCTTATAATAAAACTGTTCAACTAAAGATCCTGCGAGACTTAAGAACCATAATCAGACATGACAATAGGCAAACTTTATACCATTCTCTACGTAGTGTAGATAAACACCAATCTTACAGTGGATCCGGGGAAACAAGATAATAATATTATAGGCTTGAAATCACCGCCATCATATCATGTCCTGACGATACTATTAAATATACAGCTATATTCACCAACAAATCTTTGCAGTTCTTGTTTAATTATATTCTTAAAGACATAAAAACAATGGCGACCAACAAACTTTATAAAACATAGTGATCAGTACCTTGTTAACTCCGGGAGATACTAAATAATATTTACACTGTTTCAATTTTTAATGAGATTAAATATCTTACAGAAATGGATTTTTTTGTGTCAACAATTAGGCTACATATTTACTGATTTGGGAATTAAATAATAGTCCGAAAGTGCTGATGTTCTGAGGACAGATCGATTTTAAGTTTGTTGAGGTTTGTAGTCTATGGTGTCTTATGACGTCATGTTAATGATTACAGCGAATTACTTTTAAGCCACAGATACAGGATAATCGTGACAATGGTCACTGCGCCATTATATGTTATTGTGGTCTTATAAAGTCCCTGTGTCTATTTCACATAACGTCCCTGTGGTCTCAATTATTGACCTTCACCTTTTGAGTTGTCTTTTCTTGATTATCATTGTTTATGTTTCCTTGGGATCTTCATTAAATATTAGCAGTTTGTCGCTGCCTTTGTTTGTGTTCCACCAACTTGACTCATCCATAAACTGTCGTGGTGGCTGGCTGTGGATCGAATCTCTTCGTCTCCAGTTAAAAAAGGTCGAACCAAACTATTAAAACAGGCAGGTTGCATTTTTTGCAAATAGACTTCTGTTGGCCCGTGTTTAAAGCGCTCCATTTTTATATTTGTGTGTCCTCATTTTAACATATTCAATGGCTTCAGTCCGAGCTCCAAAACAGAGAGTTCTCAAAAAAGACGAAACTATAACATCTTTTGAATCATGGAAGCAGAATTTGACGTATATTTTATCTGTCGACGAGAATTTCGCCCCGTTTTTAAATGCTGATGTAACATGAACGAAGAAAACGAGAGATAACCCTGAGAGAGGCTTAACCGGTGAAGAAGGTGGTCAAACTGTAGCCCAAAAAGTAATTTTCTTAGAGCTTATGCTAGGACAAATTTCTAATTTTTGTCCTGTTATAGCCAGAAGCTCAATTATTCACAAATCTTTTAGTATAGCATCTGTTTGGCAAACTATCCGTGCTCATTTTGGATTCCAAAAACAGTGGTGCCCAGTTTCTTGATATTTGTGACATAAAATTAGAACCCGACGAGAGGCCCGAGGACTTATTTCAACGACTCGTTGCCTTTATGGATGATAATCTCCTGCCCCCAATTGTGGTCTTACACATCATGGTGAAGTCGTCATAGAAGAGGAGTTGTCTCCCTCACTAGAGAATCTAGTCGTAGTCTTATGGTTAAGATTGATAAACCCTGCACTTCCTAAATTAGTTAAACAACGAAATGATACCCAGTTACGTTCTTGCTCCGTGTCATCACTCAAGGCTGGCATTTCCCAATCACTCTCCTCACGTTTGGAAGAAGTGGAGTCAAACAAAGAAGTTCGATGTATGCGTATGGAAGCTAGACCAAAATACCGCAAGACCTCTTCATACCATTCTCCGGCTAAACAAACGCTGAAAACGTGCCCATTATGTTTGCAAGCAAAACGAGGATCGTCGAATCATTTTTTAAGTATGTGCCCTTATCTACCAGAGCAAGATAAGAAATTTATGTCCCGCGCTAGGCAAGTGTTAGTGGATTCCGACATAGAAGACGTCTCCGACTCATTGACAGCCGTAGGTCCCATATCTTCCCGAGGAGTTCAGGTCGACCAGTCACCCTATCTTGACACATTTTATCAACATCATCATGTTCGGGTAACCATTGATTCTGGGTCAGAAACCAACATGATTAGCCACTCTTTAGTTCTACGTTTAGTAATACCCGTAACGAAGAGCACTCAACATGCCACACAAGCCGATGGTCAGACTAAACTTAAAATTGTTGGTGAAACCCGATTTGAACTATTTCGAGACACACACATACTTCATCTTACTGCCCTCGTTGTTGAATCTATGGACGTTGATTTATTGGGTGGTACCACTTTTATGTCCGTGAACGACGTCTCAGTCAGACCAGCAAGGGTTCAAGTCATGATAGGAGAGGAGATCTACAAATACGGTCCATCGGAAGATAACAAGTCACCGGTCGTACGTCGCACCCAAGCTTCAGTATTACGTTCCACTGAATCCACCACAATTTGGCCGGGTCAATTTATCGAAGTGAAATTGCCAGCAAATATCAACCAGCTCTCAACAGTCGCTATCGAGCCCAGATTGGACTCAGCCCAAACCAATGATCACACTCGATGGCCGGAACCTGCCATCTTACAATCAGTTGGTGGAAAGATACGTATACCCAACGCAACCGATTTACCTGTTGTCATCCGACGCAACAGTCATTTTTCCCAGGTAGTCCCTGTTTTTACACCAGAGTCGCACAACATTCTACCAACCCCAAATCAAAAACTGATAACACCCGTCGTCAGCTCTCCCGTACTATCAGTAAGTCTGGACCCGATAACATCCTTTCACCTTCCCTTCGTCATCAGTTTGAAGTTTTGCTTAAGCAGTACGAACAAGTCTTTAGTCCATCACCTACAGGATATAATGGGGCGTTTGGGCCATTCACAGCAAAGGTCAACAAGGGACCAGTTCTGCCACCTCAACGTAAAGGGAGAATACCCCAGTACTCCAAAGACAAATTAGACGACCTTCAAACCAAATTCGACGAACTGGAAGCCCTTGGTATATTTCGCAAACCCGAAATTCTAGATCTGGTAGTCGAATACCTGAACCCATCATTTCTAATAAAAAAAAACCTAACGGTTCGTATAGATTAGTCACAGCATTTGGTGAAGTTGGAAAGTACGCCAAGCCTCAACCTTCACTAATGCCCGATTCAACATTGCGTTCTATAGCTAGCTGGAATTACATCATAGCTACAGATTTATCAAACGCCTTCTACTAGATACCCTTATCATACGACTCAATGAAATACTGCGAAACTGGGAGAAAGTCTTAAATGCTTTACAAAAGGCATCTTTGAACTTCAAGTCTTCTAAAACTGTCATTGCTCCTAAGAAAACAACGATCCTGGGATGGATCTGGTGCCTAGGCACACTCAGTGCTAGTCCTCATCGAACCACTGACCTATCTACTTGTGCACTTCCCAAAACAGTCAAAGACTTACAAGCCTTCATTGGTGCATACAAATTTTTTTCTCGCGTGTTGCCTAATTGTGCCTCATTCCTCAGCCCACTTGATACCATCGTTGCCGGAGCCAATTCAAAGGACGTCATATCGTGGACAGATGAATCAACTGACGCCTTCACTAAAGCTCAAAAATACCTAAGAGACTCCTAAACGATAACTTTACCTAAATCATCTGATCAATTATGGATTGTAACCGACGGGGCTGTGAAAAACTTTGGATTAGCTTCGACTCTATATATCTTTCGTAAAGGCAAACTTCTTATAGCCGGATTTTATAGTGCCAAGTTACCAGAACGCAAGCAAGGATGGAGCCCTTGGGAGATAGAAGTTTTGTCTATTGCTGCATCGATTAAACATTTTTCACCCTATATGATTCAGGCTCAGTCTATTACTCAGTTGCTAACTGATAGCAAGCCGTGTGTCGAGGCGTACACCAAATTACTAAGAGGCGAATATTCCAACAGTCCACGTGTCGCAACTTTCTTATCAATCGCAAGTCGGTATCAAATTTCAATTCGCCACTTGGCAGGCAAGGTTTACATACCCTCTGATTTTGGTAGTAGAAACGCTCAGGAATGTGACGAACCAGGTTGTCAGGTGTGTTCCTGTATTGAATCTACTATGGAGTCTGTAGTTCGTGCCATTTCAGTCAAAGATCTATTATCCGGCTCAGTTAAACTACCATTCCAAAATCGTACATTATGGCGTCAGGCCCAACAACATTGCAACGATCTCCGTAGAGTATACTCTCGTCTTATCCAAAGAACCCACCCATCAAAAAACAGTCACAAATGTAAACGACGTGAAACGTAACCTACAAAACGTAACCATAGCGGCTGATGGCACTCTGGTCGTCCGGAAAACTGACCCATTAACACCAATTAGAGAAGTAATCGTGATTCCACGTGAACTCTTACAAGGTCTTATAACAGCTCTACATATCCGTCTGAATCATCCATCGAGTTACCAAATGCGTCTTATCGTGAAGAGATATCTTTATGCCCTCGATATCGATCAATCTGTAGATCGTGTCAAAAACCAATGCCATGCTTGTAAATGACGAAACTGTTAAATCTATCCGAGATTCCCTTATACAATTATGTGTAGACATGATCCTAGTCGACGGTCAGTGTGAGTTCGTTGTGATCCAGCGCCCTGTTTTCAGGCCTTAGTGCATGGCCCTAAGCTCAAACAGTACGGAATTAATTGAATAATTTGAAGTGGCCTATCTGCTCGCGAAATGTGGTGTAAGCGCGACCAAATTACTAATGCTCAGCTCTCTGTGGACGATCGTAATCTTATTCAAAAACAACATGACACTCGTTTAAAAAACCATCCTTACAGTGTAAAAAATGTAGCATTATAGTGGACGAACGAACGATTTCTCCTTCTGTACTAAAGGAGACGTGTTTGCCCTACAATTTGTCTAATTGTTTGAGACCTGACAATGCAGTGGGTTGTATTGTCTCTTTTTGTTCAGTCAACGCCGCCATATTCATTTTTGTAGTCATTTTCATATTGTATGTTTGAAGAGTGCTTGTTCCATTATCATGAAGCCATTGTATAAAGCCATATAAATTACTACTGCCGTTTTGTATCCGGTTTTCAACTGTGGGTAATTATAATACAGATAGAACCCTCTGCCATGAGTCTGAGCCAATGAACCACCCCCTAAAAGAAGCAGAAGAATTTCCGTTCCATGTACATACAGTCAGAGCCTAAACATCGCCATGATACGCAGCGAGCCAATTGGAACTCGTTGACATACAGTGAACGTTCTAAGAATCCTCGAGGAAAAGTTTTTCCCAAACACGATATATCCGTTGGCGATTTGGTTTACCTCTATTGTGATCGAGATAAAAATAAGGCACGAGATAAATACATCGTTACAGGCATTACAGGTGATGTACTTGGTATCCATAAGATACTGAATGACCAAATACGCTCCAAGTTATATTCCGTTAAACGTTCTGAAGCTTATAAGTCTCTATCAACTACTGACATTCCGGATTCTAGCTCTGATGACAGCGAAGACGATATAGATGTGATTCCGCATGTTCTGACCGATCCCCCACCCCCTCAGGACACTTTACCACTTGAGTCTAACACAGAACATTTGTCATCATCTTCATCTACTCCAACTGAATCCTCATTAGATCCACGTTGTAGGCAAAGGCCGAAACGATTTGATGACTACATTCTTTATTAATGTTCTAACTTGTTTCATCCTATTTAAGGACAGTCAGAGGGAAAGAAAAAAGCAGCCGCGCCATTATATGTTATTGTGGTCTTGTAAAGTCCCTGTGTCTATTTCACATAACGTCCCTGTGGTCTCAGTTATTGACCTTCACCTTTTGAGTTGTCTTTTCTTGATTATCATTGTTTATGTTTCCTTGGGATCTTCATTAAATATTAACAGTTTGTCGCTGCCTTTGTTTGTGTTCCACCAACTTGACTCATCCATAAACTGTCGCTGATAAAAAGTCGAGCTCATGACGAACTTGTGATAAGCAGAATTTGTGAGAAACTGAATTTCGACAGAATTTGAGATCAGCTGACGTCATCGAGAAATTGCTGGAGCTAAGCAACCTGAGTTGAACAGACGAATATTATTGGTTTATTTCAGACGACCTTGAAACCTCGATATCTGGGTCAAGGCTATTACTAACAGGTCGTTGGGGTCGATTTTATAATCTATGTACTTTTAACTGTAGATATACATATATTTCGATTTCCGCTGATCGGAATTATTACTATAAACTTTTGTTTTGATGAGTATATTTTTCCGTGCTATTTTTTACCAATAACGACTCTTACTGTGTTTGGTAACAAATATTAGGCTACCTGAAGGCAGGTATATTTCAATCGATCAGACAATATTTATTCACTATCTTACCTGTTAAATTACAATTAAATAATGATCAAATTGTCGAACTCTTTTCTTTGTTAATGAATAAGTCTTTATATTTATTGATGGTCCCTATTTTCTAAAGATTTTTATTCTATTGAGAATTATAGATCTATATCTATATTGTTTAAAACTGTTTCAAACTAACTGAAGAATAGCTAGTTCCGAGTTAATCTCGAGTTATTCCCTGTAGATGATATAGCTTTATCTAAAATCACTCAAACGAATATTATTGGATTGACTTCTATCTTACAATAGTAAAATTGATGTCAAAGTCCTATTTCTATTCTGAGTCAAAGTGTGGTTTTATAAAGAGTAAATATATCAACAGAATAAGACTCTGTATAGTCATGTTCCTGAAACGTTGTTTTAAAAATATGAATATTAAGAAATTGAATTCTGTT
Organism: Lottia gigantea; assembly: GCF_000327385.1. NCBI lineage: Eukaryota > Metazoa > Mollusca > Gastropoda > Lottiidae > Lottia > Lottia gigantea. Next base: position 905,021 of record NW_008709504.1, read on the forward strand.
TTAATCTGGTTTCACGGTCCAACAACAGAAACACCAGATTTTAACCTCTGGTGACTGAAAGAAACAAGAAGTTAGAACTATTTTATTAACAGCCTGACAAACAATAAGTTACAATGATAAAACTCGAGTTTGTTTATTTTTATATCTGATAATTAGCAAGAGAAAGTTACATACTGGTTTTTACTAATGATGTTGAGATTTATTATAATATTTCAATTAATTCCTATAATCATTTTAACTAAATACAATTTGAAATAATAATTATATATCTAATCTTCTAACACCGTCATCATTATACAATTATATTGGAAATAAACAATTCTTCCTTCAAGATAGTACATCGGTACAGGATGGGACCATAAACCGAGGAAATATCCTTCAACAGTTGGAAAGTTTATCCGGGTGTCTGTGATATTCTGAATTTGCCGATCCTTACAACACACCAATTTTTATAGAATACTAGTGGTACTTTTTAGGGTAGCGTATTTTCCCAAACCCACATAAACTCGTTTTGTTCAAACGTAAAGGAAATGTTTGACTAGACACTGCCTCAGAAACTTAATTTAGAATTGGGAGACCTCAAGACGACGAACCCCAAGCAGTTTGTTTAAAAAGTGACACACTTGCTTAAGGTTAGAACTCTATAAATCCAAGTCGTCTTTTAGTTTTGAAAAGTGGTCTGTTTAGATATATAAACTGCTCTGTCACAATCAAGTAATTTAATCTGTATAGAAATTACAGGTAGATAATTTCACCTGTCTCAGATGAGTCTGTTGAATCTTTCTAATTATAATAATTATTATTTCAGGTAAAAATCGATAAAATAATCTGAAGGGGAGTTAAAAAGAGTCAATTGTTAATTCAATGCTTCTATCAGCGAGTTAAACTCTTATTTTTCCTTCGTTATTTTTCAAGACGTCATTGTCATCTTCTTTCCTCATTCTTGTTGATCTTCAGACGTTTTTACACTGTTGATAGTTTTGTGAATTCATACTTTTTCCCCAACAGATTTTGTCGAAAGAGTTTTGAGGCCTCGTTATCCAGCACCGCTCGAGCTAACTGCCATACATGGCTTCCCATCTCAGGTTAAACGGGTCTCGGAGTTCCAAAGGAAACGGAAAGCATTTTGATGGAAGTTTTTGGCTAATATTCGAGATGGCGGAAATCATTATTAATGGTATTCTCGTTCCGATTATTATCCTTGACAACTTGCTGATTATTTTAGTCGTTAAACGGATGAAAAACGGAAGGAGACCAACGGATATTTTAGTCTCTAGTTTAGCCGCATCGGATTTGTTGGTCGGAACAGTAGTGTTACCGCTGGAATTATGGAGACATACCGAAACTTTGATGAAGGACACGCCAACCTCGGCGGTATATTTCTGTTATTTTGAGTTTAGTGTTTATCTTCAACCATTGTGTTGGCCGATTCAGAATATGTTTCTTGTCGCCTTGGAATGTCTCACGTCTATTTTAAAACCATTGTGGCATCGAGTTCATGTGAACAATGTTCTAGCACTTCGTGTCGCCAACGCCTCCTGGGTTTTAGGAGCAATTTACTTCATTTTACCCTATTTCCTTCTTCCGCTTGGCTTGAAAAAACGAGATTGCGCCTTAGCCGAAACTTTAAATACAAGTTTTATAACAATTTATCCCAATGCTATCTTTATTATTACAATTTTATTACATATATTTATTATCATATCTTCTAAAATGGTGAAAAGAGAATTAACCACAGGCTTTCGTAGAGATGTACGCTCTAGTGATATTTTAAAAATACTTTTAAAACAAGTGATATTTGTTTTGTTTGTGTTATTTTGAGGTCCCGTATCTTTCGGTGTTCTGATAAAAGAATTCGGTAATATGACAGAGTTTGATAAAATAATATTACGAATTCTCTTAACTCTGGCTCATTTCAATTCCCTTCTCAACTGTATCGTCTATCTGTTAAAGAGTCAAAAATTTCGACAAGAAATCAAGAAAGTCATTCGACTGCGGAGAAATCAAGTTGATACTTGATGTTGAAGTCAATGGAACTCGAAGGAACGATATTAAAACCATCAGTGTACGGACGCCTTTGGACGAAAATCAGTGGCTGGCACTAATGCCTGTGAAGTGATCATAGCGAATACCAGTACTCCCTAAAGACATTCTAATATTCTTCGCGGATTTCAAAGAACGCTGTGAGGATTTTAACTTGGTGACGGCGCTATTCTATCCGACCTTGTGTTGTATCGTATCCAGATCTTAATGTAAAACGATTCCCGACAGTTCAATGTTTAAGAAAATCAGGCAGTAGGCTTAAATTATCTCCCTTTAATAAACCAATCAATTATCCTCCATTATAAAGTTATACATGTTCATAATACATCAATATAAATTATAAAAATATACAGAATATAAGATACATTATAAATACAGTTTATTTCATCATTATATCATATTGTTTATTTCATTCAGTCTTTTCAAATCTGATTAAAATAGATCTACATCTCTGGATATTTATTTCTGTTTTTTTCTCGTGTCATCTCAACCATTCTTGTTAAAATAAAGTTCCATATATTTAGTTTCTTTTACTTTCTCTGGGCCACTTCATTAATTCTTCCCATTTTCAAGTTTGGCTTCGATGATAATCACATATTTCAGATACGAAAACAAATAAACGAAAACTAATCTAACTTTCCGTATTTCAATATTCACCACCAGTAACCTCTCGGTTTGACTTATCCAAGTACTGCTTGTATAAAAAAAACTGGTTACCATGACAATAATGACTACCATTATATCACTATTTTATCTTCTGAAGTTAAATTGTGTTGTTGGGGTTTTTTATTGGTTGATTCTAGATATATCTTAAAATACTTCACTTTTAAACAATAATAGAGTCCGGAATCTTTAACGTTTGTGTACTGGATACGAGGTAGAATATATAGATATATAGGAGAAACGAGAAATAATCATAATATTAGCATTATCACAGCCTACAGTTCCGTTATCAATAAAATCCAAAGATCGTTTTATCTTCTGTGTTTTCACTCATAGCATCACAAGTCTTCAGCTTTTCGGGGATGATAAAAGTTTTCACTTAAGATTTTGAGATACGAAACAATGTTATTAAAAAAGTAAAGTTTTTGCCCTAAATCCATTCAAATATGCGACCTTAAGAATTTCCCTCCAAAACCAGATGAGCTCAACTTAGAACCGAAGAAGTTTGTCTTTGCGAAAAGCTACGATTGGCTAAAAAATCACACGTGACTCTGATATGAACCAATCCACGTCAACTTTGTAATTTATGCCAACACATGATCTGTTTCCGGGGATTATGCATCATCTCCACCCATTGGTCCTTAGCATCACATTCAAAATTAGTGCCTAAATATAACCGACCAATCAACGCCTTCTTATCACTTTCTACGTCCTGATGAATCGCGGAAACACTGAGATAGACATTCTCCAGTTGATACTGAGGGACATCAAACGTTATACTTTCATTATAAACTGGATTTAAATCATTTGGTTTGACGGTGGTTTTAGCTTTTTTCATCTGTCGACCATCGTACATTAAAACAACCTTTACACAACAATCTACAAACAGACGATAATAGTTAGTTCTGATATCTGAATAATTTATATAAAACAGGATCATAGAAATTATATAAAACAGGATCATAGAATTATATACAACAGGATCATAGAAATTATATAAAACAGGATCATAGAAATTATATAAAACAGGATCATAGAATTATATAAAACAGGATCATAGAATTATATAAAACAGAACCATAAAATTATATAAAACAGGATCATAGAATTATATTAAACAGGACCATAGAAATTATATAAAACAGGATGATAGAATTATATAAAACAGATTCAACAAGGATGATAGAATTATATAAATCGGGATCATAGAATTATATAAAACAACAGGATCATAGAATTATATAAAACAGGATCATATAAATTATATAAAACAGGATCATATAAATTACATAAAACAGGATCATAGAATTATATAAAACAGGACCATAGATTTATATAAAACAGGATCATATAATTATATAAAACAGAATCATATAAATTATATAAAACAGGATCATAGAATTATATAAAACAGGATTCAACAAGCTCTGTACAGTGTATCGACAAGACTATGTACCTGGATTGACATTGACACTGGGTAAAAAAGGTCGAATTGGAATGTACCTACCCTACCCAAGGGAATGTCTCTTCACTATTAGGGAATGCCCCTACCCTACCCAAGGAAATGTCCCTACACTTTCCTACCTGTGGTGTTCTTTTGGGGGTCCATGACCTTTAACCCTTGAGCTTTAATAATAGTAATAGTGAGTTTCTCAGCTGTTGGTAAAAACATCAGGGATACGTTCATTTCGCCCAGGTTTTCCTGTTAAAACAAGAAAACGTTGCTTTGAATATTTTAAAATAAATGATAAGAGATTGGTTTTATAGCCTCGTGTTTCTCGTAAGTTATTTTAATTTCAACTTAACACCAACATCATTGCCCTTCCGGATATATTACTTGCTCCTCTAGATATATTACTTGTCTCTCTGGATATATTTCTTGTCCCTTCCGATATATTACTTGCCCCTCCAGATATATTACTTGCCCCTCCGGATATATTACTTGCCCCTCCGGATATATTACTTGCCCCTCCCGATATATTTCTTGCCCTTCAAATATATTACTTGTCTCTCCGGATTTATTACTTGCCCCACTGAATATATTACATGTCCCTCTGGATATATTACTTGCCCCTCCGGATATATTACTTGCCTGACTTTGATGGGAGAAAAAAAGCTTATGGTTTTACCTCAACTGGTTGTCCGATTTGTTCATCGAATTTTACTTCCGTTTGTGTCAGCCAATCAACTTTGGCCAACTGAACCACGACCTCGCCTAAAACAATATGGCGGGTATATCGATCAAAATCACAGATTAAAAGTTTGAGAGAATAGTTGCCGATTTCTTGTTGTTCAATTGATTTCGTGAAAACTTCGTTAAAAACTGGGTCATCACTTCGTCTTTGTATCTTCGTCTGTAATTCAACGTCTAAATTCTGACCAGAGTTATCTTTCCCTAGTTTCCCGCGGAAAGTGAAGAAGTTTTTTGGCGTTCTGTACAGACGAACTTTGATATACGGAGCCGTGGCGCCGTCTGGTTCTGTCGCGCTGAAATTCACTAATTGCTGTATTTTTATATTCAGTTTACTGTCAACACGGTCGTACATTAGAGTGAACAGAATTCGTCCGTTTAAAGGCACGTGTGTGGGTGTTGGTGAGACCGATCCTGTAGAACTTGAAGAAGAATATTTACTTGGATTTCTTTTCACTCGATCCTGAAATCAGATGAATATTTTATAAACCAGAGGAATTTTGCTCCAGAATAAAGGAATAAATTGTGAACCTCGAAGTACAAACTAATAAATACAAGTTAAAAAAGAAAGAATTACATCAACATTAGTCATTTCGACGTTAGATAATCAACCAGTCTGATCTGATAATGGGAGAGAACTCTAGAATTTAGGTGCCATAATCCTGTTTAACAGTTGGACTCACTCCACTAAAACATTTTATGCAAATGATTGTATAGGAATGTAGTCCAGGCTATTTTTAGAAATCTTCTTTTGTAGTCCAGGCTATTTTTAGAAATCTTCTTTCTCTCTCCCTTTTGGGGTTTTTGCCTGCCTATTTTTGGGTAAAATTTGGTCTAGATTTGGAATTTGATGTCTGAAATTGCATTATCTTTCAGATTTGGTGAGATGATGAGAGACTTAAAGGCGGAAGGCTAATTCTAAAAATAGTCGTTTTGTGAAGTGCCAAACTCTAGCGGATGAGTATAACCGGTAGTAGTCTACTTTCAATTTTAGTAGCTCAAAATTTTCATGGTCATCATATAATGAATTTTTTAGGAGACATTGAGAATTGGTCAGGCTTTCATTCGACATATTGGAAAGCTTTCAACGAGATTTCTGGAAAAAGTTATAGAAGGTTGAATTTCGTGTTTTAACATGGGAAGAGATGGCAAATGAATTAGTGGAGTGAGTCCAGTTAGAGTAGAGAATATCACAGATTGACCTAGTTTAGGGTATAAGTGAACCAAATAATCGCGATAGGTAAGATAATGAGACTAAAAACTGTGACCTAGATGCCATTAACCGGTTTAAATGTCTAAGTGGAAAATGACACAGAATAACCTAGTTTAGGCTTTTAATGACCCAGATAATCTGAATCAATAATCAATAATCAATAATCAATAATCCAAAAGTATTATCCTGAGTTTTAGAATCAATAACTGTTTAGTTTATTTCAACGCATGTCTTATATTAACCAGTGAAAAGTTTTAAATTGTTTTTCTTCTCCCAATTCACTGTCTAAAAATCTTGTTGAAGATATCAGGATTGTGGATTAGACCCTTAAAGTTAATTCATTCTCAAGCTTAGTTTCTTGCAAGTTTAACAATTTTAAAGTTTAATTATATCACAAATTCCCAAAAAGGGGAAACCAATTAAAACTTGTATCGGGATTTTAAACTTTGATGTAGAGGTTACGAACGGAGGATCCAAATGGGTTGAATAAGCAAACCATTTTGGACATAATGTTATAGGCCTTTTTGAGACCTGACACACACCCAATTATCCCAAAGAATCGTTATTATAAGATGACTCGTATCGGTCTCGTCTAGGTCCTAAATCAAAACTTACGTGTTTCAGTTCAATTACATCTCCAGTTCCGGCGTCCGACAAACTGTCCGACATGTCCGATTCTTTAAGCGTTCCCATGGTATGCCAGTATGCTGGAACCGGTTTCTCTTTAATGGTGGCACGGAATGGTTTACCCTCAGTTGAACCGTAAACAACGGCCTTTTCGACTGGAAGAGAAGGCGTTATTATTTAGATTCAAAAAACCTACTTTGACGTTACAGAGAAATATATTCTTACAAAACAAACGACCTATTATGAACGTTCCTCTAGGGCTTTCCAACAGTTTTAGCTCCAAGGAAACTGCCGAGGTTTGCCAAAGTGTCAGATAACCTCATTTAATTCAAATTTCGTTTGAAACTGAAAACAAAACGAAGACGACAAGCGGCACAAACTCAGATTCTAGGTAAGTAGTTATATATCCTGTGTTACTGATCCTATCGTGTTCGATAATGACGATGAAAGCTGATGATGATGATAATGAAGATGATAATATTGATGATGATGATGATCGTGGTGAATGATGAGCGAAATATTACGACCACAATGATGATTGGCGATGATGAATGATATGACCACAATGATGAATGATGAATGATAATGATGATGATGATGAAAACACTCCAATGATCATCATTCTTATCTAAAGATTAAATCAACTTACTTGGTTTTTCATCCTCTCGTAGGTTAAAAGGACAACATTTATACATATAACAATCAGGACTGAGAATACAGACTAGTATTAATACAGCTATAGCTAACAGAGTAAAAGCTCCTGCTACTATAGCCAACTGATCAAAAACATCTAGATGGACGTTAAATACTGTCTGTCCCGACATAACTAACCCATAGTTTTACTTTACGTTTATAACTTCGACATCATGTTAATCTGCAAAATATATAGAACACCAGTATAAGTTTTAGTATGTATTTTATGGAATATTAGGTGTATTATATTGAATGAAAATATATCAGTAGGCCATCCTTTAAAGTTATAATTTCGTGAAAAAGATATCTTATATCTCTATAATTAGCTAGTCAAAACTGATATTTTATAAATAGTGACAGAGTAAATAGGCCTATCGTTTTTTCTGAGCCATCAGAAATACAATACGTTATCATGATTCGAAGTTCCTGTTATCTAACGATGATGACAACTTGATGTATTAAATATTAAATATTATTTACAATGTTTATATGGAAGCCTACATCTACAAAATATATATTTAAAACTATTACAACAATGTTTAAAATCAATAGAGCAGTGAGTCAGTCTTAGTAACAGATGGTGACCCAATTTACTGACAACTTATTGCTGACAGTCCACATAAAAAACTATAGCTATTACTTGCTATAATCTTTTCCTCAAACATAAACAATATATTATGCTACCGGTGTTTTAGAAACACGAAACTCTTCAAGATGTTCACTCTTTTAAAACACCCGGTGTATTCTGTGAGAATGTTTTAATACAACTGATAGTTAATTGTAATAAATAATTATACACCTCATCTGGTTGTATGCAAGTTTTTATGACTTTGCTGCAAGACATTTATCATTAATCACACGGGGAATTTAAATGTAACATCTTGGACATGATCTCTTATCAATTTAATAGGAACGCTTGACGTAAAAACTCAATTCTATTTCACCTGTTTAGAGAGCAAACATATCAGTTTGCTGGGAGCAGAGGTTAATTTGTCATCTATCTACCAGCAAGTAAGTCAATCAACCAAGAAACCAACCAACCAACCAACCAACCAACCAAGCACGTAGTGTACAATGATGGACGAGTTCTGGTGTCTGGTGGAACGGATTATTAAAATTAATTTGATGTTTAATTCAAACTATTAAACGGTTGTTTTTTTCAACAATGATTCCTCAAACCTAACAGACTCAACTCAATATCATACCCTAGACCAAAACAGTTTTATAACTATTACAAGATTAGGCACAGCTGGGAAAGAAACTTCCACATTTTACAAAGAATAACAACTTATACCCTCGAGGATCCTGTCTTGCAGCAGGAAAGTTCCGAACCACTTAGCTATTTTACAAAAATAATAACTGAAGTTCACAGAGGATTCTATCTACCACCTTGTCCTTGGTCAAACCTCTTTTTTACAACCTAATTTTACAAAGAATAACAAATAATACCCTCGAGGATCCTGTTTGCCAACTGGGCTTAGGTCAAATCTCATTGCCAAGATTTTACACGAATAAAGTTGTCAAAGTTATGTGTGTAATTAACAAAACTCCAAAACTTCCAGAACTATAGTCCTATAGTTGATACAATGGTACAACTTTAAACTTTCTAATCTGTAAGTTTACGACATTAAACCGAACCTTGCTTAACTGTAATTTCGGGTGCAAAACTTGGTCTAAACTTACAGAAATGAAACTTCAGAAAAATTGAAAAGAACTTTAAACTTACCTTGTTGGCTCTACTGGTAATATGAGAATATCTCTCAGATCCTTGGTCTAGATGATCCGGTGAATAATTAATAAGAAAACTATATTAATTAAAAACAACGTCTAAATATAGATTGAAATTAGAACTCGTAGAAAAGACCAGAGAAAACTGTAAAATGGTCTGCGAATTACATTATTGTGGAAAACTGTCATCTGGATTTTAATCGAAATAGATATTGATTTGGTTAATATAGTCTCGATTATCTAAAATTATTAATATATAATGCAATTTACGGCTGGATAATCAATTATACTGCCCGGTCCAGATGGTGCCGTCACGTGATATATTTATATTATGCATTATATTATACAATATTAAACTGTTTATATCGATTATAGATGGTTCTATGTTCAAATAAATAATATACCACCGTTATACACCATTGACATCTAATAATAATTCTATACTGAGTTTTACAATATTACTCTAACCTAATTTCAGATTGGCCAGAGTTCAGGTTTAATCTATATAATAATAATAATAATAATAATAAAGTTTATTCAAGTACTATACGACTTTCGTCATGGTACAAACGTTAACAAAAATAGATTTGAATTTTCTAATAAAGAAAATGCATATAATAAAATAAATTTCAAATATAGAATAGACAATAAAAATTTAAATATCAAGTATAGTATAATAATAGATAATAATTTTAATTTCAAATACATTATATACAAAATAATAATCTAGATTTCACATATTAATTAATTATACAAAATAATAATCTAGATTTCACATATTAATTAATTATACAAAATAATAGTTCAAACTTTTAATTAAGGCAGGTATATACAATAAGTCGATTGTATAAAATTCATGAGAGTATTTCTTGTCTAATATCTAATCCTTTTTTTATGTACAAAGCTAAGTTTTTTTTGGACATCTATAGATTTGCTTGTAAATAGAGATTTAAGTTTGAAATCGTTTGGGTTTGAGTGACAATATTTTAGCACTGGACAGACAAGTATGAAATGGTATTCTGTTTCTACCTGTTTATGATTGCAAATATTACCGTACATAATCTAGCATGAAATGGAATGTTATGATGTCTTCCAAGTTCTACATTTAATTTATGCTTTGAACATCTAAAATTAGCCAGATGAAAAATTTATTTATAATTTAATCTATGAAAATAACTTAGAGAGCGGTTAACTTTTCACGAGACCACTGTAATATTGAACACTAAGACGTAAAACTTCATTTCCAATTATGTTATATAGTTTGCTAGTTTGTCGGAACGTTCGGACTATATAAGTCATAAACTTCATTATAAAAGTGACGAAATGAGTAGAAATGTGTTCTGTTTGATGATACTGACGTTTTAAAAAAGAAATAAGTTTTTAATATATGACATAGAAGTTAAAAGGTTTATATTATTTTATTTGAATTGTGATCATATTTATATTTCGTTTTGTATATAAAATTCTGCTGATCATTTCTCAATATTAAGGTAGCCACAACTTCCGGAAGATTGAAAAATTATTGAAAAATTCTTAATTTTCGTCAACAATTTTACCAAAAATAGAATTTCCTGAATAATAACAACCTAGCATGTATATTCACTGAATTTTCGACTTTCGAAATGGATCTTTTTGGCGACCTGCCAGAGCCTGGTACGTGACGTAAAACTCGAAATAAAATATCACCGATATTAAATAGTGACAGTGTCTTTGTTTTGCATAAATCAATACTGCTTTTGAAGTAAATTATAGTTTGGGATTTTGACAGTATACGGTTTTAAACCCTTTCTTTAAGATCTTTCCTCTACTGTCAATGGTGTTACAATAAGCTAAGGCTCTGTGTGCCACATGCTGAAACTAAAACTAAATTGAAAACATCCCTCATATTTGAATTAAATCAAGCTTACTGCATTCAACATGAATACTGCATTAACAATTGTTTATAGCTAAAATACTAAAACAGGGGCAGTGAAGTGGGGTGTCAAATTATACTCTCATAGAATAAGAACAGAAGTTATAAAATATGTATGTTTTTTCAGAATCTGGTAGCAGTGCTAGAGTTGGAGAGAAAAGACGAAGTAATGAAGATAGTCACCATGGTGATATTCCAACAGAGGAGAAGAAATCTAAGCTCAATGATTTACAGACCACAACTCAAACCACTTGTTATAAATGTACATCATTCATTAGTTTAAGTTGATACAGTCTTCTCAATATTTCCTTTAGCAGGTCATAAAACATAATTACAGCTATCTCTAGCTCTTTTCAATGCTTATTACTAGTTGAATGTACATGAATGAAAGATATTTTGAACTGTTAAAACTGAAAGTTACGATTTCAATCATGAATTATAGTTATTTTTCCAGGTAAATATAAACTGAAAGGTTTTGTAGCTGCTCAGAAAGGAGAAAGAGAAGAAATGCAAGATGCTCATAATATTTTAGATAATTATACATCACAATTTACTCAACTACATCCTTCTGTGTAAGTCTCTTTTTATTGATTGGATCAAACATTTTTAAGAACTATAACCATAAGAACACCTGGTGTGCCCAATAACATCCACTCCCTCTCCTAACGTATTTTTTTTACTAGTAAAATCAACTTCTGAATATTTTGTAACAGAAAGCACTCCTGGTTGATTTAATTTTGAATTGTATATTTCAGATCACGTCTGGGGTTGTATTGTGTTTACGATGGTCATGGTGGTTTACGAGCTTCAAGGTTCGCTTCCCAGAAATTGCCTTTACTTCTTCAACATAGTTTTCCTACCGGTACTGTGGCAGGCTCTTTTTCAACCTTACTCTGATCTTCTTGTTTAAAGAATATATTCGTGGTATATTTATTGAGAAATTTGACGTAGCTCATGTCAAATAGAAATATATTTAACGGTTTGCTGCTTGGCACTTCCATCAGATTGAAATAGAAATATATTTAACGGTTTGCTGCTTGACACTTCCATCAGATTGAAATAGAAATATATTTAACGGTTTGCTGCTTGGCACTTCCATCAGATTGAAATAGAAATATATTTAACGGTTTGCTGCTTGGCACTTCCATCAGATTGAAATAGAAATATATCTAACAGTTTGCTGCTTGGCACTTCCATCAGATTGAAATAGAAATATATTTAACGCCATTGCAGCTTGGCACATTCATCAGATTGAAATAGAAATATATTTAACGGTTTGCTGCTTGGCACTTCCATCAGATTGAAATAGAAATATATTTAACGGTTTGCTGCTTGGCACTTCCATCAGATTGAAATAGAAATATATTTAACGTTTTGCTGCTTGACACTTCCATCAGATTGAAATAGAAATATATTTAACGGTTTGCTGCTTGGCACATCCATCAGATTGAAATAGAAATATATTTAACGGTTTGCTGCTTGGCACTTCCATCAGATTGAAATAGAAATTTATTTAACGGTTTGCTGCTTGGCACTTCCATCAGATTGAAATAGAAATATATTTAACGCCATTGCAGCTTGGCATCCATCAGATTGAAATAGAATTATATTTAACGCCATTGCAGCTTGGCATCCATCAGATTGAAATAAGAAAATGAAATTGAAATTACAAGATTTCTCGCCTGGGGAAGAACTCAATATCTGGAAAAGAAATTTCAGGTTGACAATCGAATACAAAGCTAAAAGGGTAGAATTAGATTTTAGCTGGTTTGTTGGTGTAGAAGATTTTGTTGACTGAAATGCTACGACTGTTCTGTTATTTGAATGAATATAATACTGATAAGAGTCCATATAAGTTAATCGGCCAGTGTTTTGGATACTGAAAGCATAATCAGTACAGCATGGTTTATCATTCTCAAATTTCGATTTGATATTTCAGGGGAGGTAACTGTGGTTGAAAAAGAGATAAAAAAATGTTTTATTGAAGCGTTTAAAAAAGTTGATGAAGAATTTTTACAAATGGCTATTGGTGGTAAAAAGTATGTTTTACATTTTGAGTTCATATTTATATATCAGTTTATTGTAATTTCCATGGAAACTTTCAAATGAAAACAAAGAAATTTCTTTCTAAAGTTCTAACAAGAGATATTTTTGATGAACAATTTTTGAGTTATTGCCCTTGACTTTGTAAACACGCGTCAAAAGTTGTTTTTTGCCCTTGATTAGAGCTGTGTGATTTAATTGTTTGTTGTATTTGGGTTATTGATATTGATTTTAAAATATTTTGTGGAATTATTCAGCATAAATAATTTCTTCAATATGAGAAAATTCGTACTTTAGTCACTAAAGACTGTTTTATTATTTCTGACAGCTGCCAGTGGGCATATGTTACTTTGCAACGCAAGGTATCTTTTATATTTCAGTAAACCTTCGTGGAAAGATGGTTCTACAGCTGTTTGTGTTTTAGTTATAAATGATACATTATATATAGCTAATTTAGGTGATAGTAAGGTTAGTCCTCTCTTCATTTCACTGTAAATAGCTAATTTAGGAAGGTTTGGGTGGAGGTATATAAGAATTTGTGTCTCAACTGGTTTTTAGGAAGGTTTGGGTTGGGGGTAGTATAAGAAGTTGTGTCTCCCCTGATTTTTAGGAAGGTTTGGGTTGGGGGTAGTATAAGAATTTATGTCTCAACTGGTTTTTAGGTAGGTTTGGGTTGGGGGTAGTATAAGAATTTGTGTCTCAACTGGTTTTAGGAAGGTTTGGGTTAGGTGTAGTATAAGAAGTTGTGTCTCCCCTGGTTTTTAAATTATTTCAGGCTGTGTTATGTAGATATAATAAAACTACCAGTAAATATACAGCTGTTGCCTTGACAACCGATCATAGTCCAAGTTTATACCAAGAGAGAATTAGAATACAGAAAGCTGGAGGAACTGTCAGGTAGATTGGATCTCCCTTTAATAACATCACCAATTTGTTAGTCTTGAACTTTCTAATTAAATCAAAGAATCTGTTAATGAATTAAAATCAGAGTTTTGCATCCAAGTGGATTATTCGATGCAGTGTTGAATGAGGGAAACTTAGACGGGACAGCAACATTAGCCTACTCTCAATTGATTTTGTACTCTTTATTTGTCAGTTCCCTTGACCTGTATACAATATTGAAGATATCAACGTTACTTCTTCTCAGATTGACCCTAGACTTTACGGTTAGCGAGGTGCGTTTGGCTTCCTGGACCACCTCACACAGCGCAATTATTATAAATAAAGTTATGTCCCCTGTTTTATAGAGATGGTAGAGTAATGGGTGTATTAGAAGTATCAAGATCTCTAGGTGATGGTCCGTATAAACGTCATGGTGTTACGTGTTTACCAGATATTAAACGTTGTCAACTTACTGATGAAGATAGGTATGTTTTATTATAATAAACTCATGATATGATTATCAAATCTCAAAATAATAAGGAAATCAATCAGTACTATGCTCTTTCATCAGGACAGTTTTTAAAATGAGGGTTAACTTGTTGATCTTATTGATCACCATATTAAAATTCTATTTTATTTAGATATTTAATGGTAGCTTGTGATGGATTATGGAAAAGTTTTAGTATGGAAGAAAGTATTAAATTTGTTAATAAAATATTAGATGTAAGTTGAGGTGTATTATTTTAAACAGACTAATGACTAACTTGTCAGGTTTGTGACGTCCCTTTACAATGGCTCAAATATAAAAAAGATACAAATAGACAGTTATCGTGCCAAGGATAACAAGTAAGTTTTAACACCCAATTACAGTAGACCACAAACCTCTTAGCATTGATCTTATCCAATGTTTTAACACCCAATTACAGCTGGGTCTACTGGGTAATGGACGAAAGAGGAAAGTTACCAGAATTTCACACCCCTACTGAGATTAAAATATACGACCACCTTATATTCGATATAACCAAACAAATGATGTCAAATTCTTACGGTCTAACTAATAATGTTATATTATATAGCTGACGAGTTTATATATCTATATTTTTACAGAATAAAGAAGAAGAAGAGAGTAAATATGAAACAGCATGTAATAAATTAGCCAGTGAGGCCGTGTTAAGACTGAGTGGAGATAACGTCACTGTTTTAATAACTTCTATTTCTAAATTTTCTTAATATTATTATTGTTATTTTACTCTGATTTCTTTACTTTCTTCCTGGGGTAAAACTGTCTGGGCTAGAGAGAGAGAGGGGGGTGAAACTGTCGGGGTTAGAGAGAGAGGGGGTGAAACTGTCAGGGCTAGAGAGAGAGGGGGGTAAACTGTCTGGACTAGAGAGAGGGGGGTGAAACTGTCTAAGCTACAAAGAGAGAGGGGGGTGAAACTGTCTGGGCTAGAGAGGGGGGGTGAAACTGTCTGGGTTAGTGAGAGAGGGGGGTGAAACTGTCTGGGCTAGAGAGAGGGGGGTGAAACTGTCTGGATTAGTGAGAGAGGGGGTTGAAACTGTCGGGCTAGAGAGAGAGGGGGTGAAACTGTCTGGGCTAGAGAGAGAGAGGAGGTGAAACTGTCTGGGTTAGAGAGAGAGGGGGTGATACTGTCTGGGCTAGAGAGAGAGGAGGTGAAACAGTCTGGGCTAGAGAGAGAGAGGGGGTGAAACTGTCTGGGCTAGAGAGAGGGGGGTTAAACTGTCTGGGCTATAGAGAGGGGGGTAGTGGGAGGGGAAGGGGTATGTACAGTAGTAGAAGATATTAGACAAATGAGTTTAATTAACACTCTACTAAGAAATTAGACTATCTGAATATCCACACAATAAAACAACATAGTTAATTTTATGAAAGCACAGAGTTTAATATTTTTGGGTAAATAATAAAGATTTGAAACACAAAGAACATGTAGGAAGGTTGTTAAAATTTGACAATTTATTCAGTTTTATTTTAAACTCTGATCAGGACAATAACAATAAAACTATACAGAGTAAATATATCGATATGAATTATAATAATAATAATAATAGAAATCAATGCTACATGAATAGTGCATAACACAAAATATATATAGAAAAAAACATGCACAGTTTAAATCTATAAATTAAACAATCTATTTTATATATTAACAGGGAACATTCCCTCTGTTCTTTTTCTTCTCCTAAACTGGCAGATGAGTTAAAAGACTGAAGCCATTTACTAAAAATATCATGTTCTCATCCTGCATATTTGCGGCTGCTTTCTGAGCAAAAGAAAATAAATACTTTAATGGTGTGTATTATATTACTTAGTATATCCTCTCCTAATTTAACATTATTATCACTAAGATTATTGTAATATCATTATTATTACATTATGAACACTGTTAATACACAGAAATCTTTTAAACCAGATCTCTACATCATAAACTACCATATAATTTGAGATTTAACATCATACAAACTAATGAAATAATATATTTTTGGCAAGATTTTGGTGGAAGACTAAGATATTTATAAATCCCGGAAGCTCAAATATAAATAATAAACGACTTTATCAAATAATTAATGAATAAACAAATAAACAAATAATGTAATTATAAACTAAATTTAGTTTGAATGTGTAATGGTCTGTGAGATGTATATTAATATAAAGATAATTATAGTCCCAACAAATTTATCATACTCATTAGATTCTGATTCAAAAAATAAACACGAACAGTCCACGTTTCAGGTTTTAAATCAGACTCAAATGAGGGAAATATCTTTACTCAAATATATAACATCTCAAAACATTTTTAAAAACTATATCAATATAAATGATATAATGATGAAACCATGTTTAAGGTAAGTTTAATAAATTTTGAGGTAGAAATTCTCAGATTCCTGTTATAGTTCGTTTATCAGTTCACTTTCCTTCTAGTGTGAATTTTATGAGATTCATTGATTTAATAACGGATCCAAATAATTCAATAAAGATTTCGTGTAATTTTAGAAAAAAATTAAATATACATGGAACTATTTTAAAAAACGTACCTAAAATTAACAAGTATTTTTTATAAAAGATAGATCTTAATTCAGAGATTCATTGATAAGAGATCAGATTCAGTATTCTTCAGTATTCTTAAGACTTCAAGAATCTAAAATTGTTATTTTCGATAAATTTTTGATAAATTTAAAAGCTTGAAGCAAGCTGCCAGATAAATACACAAATTGAAAGAGATAAACAATATATACAAGATTTCTTCAGTACAAGATAATTTGGCAAACTGTAGAAGCAATTATATAAAAATTTATAGAAAAATAATAAACTTTTCTTGAAATTGTAACAAAATTTGGCAAAATTCAAGATAGCTTGCCAGGCAAGGTAATATACGCCCACTGGCAACTTTGATTTTGAATAAAGATATTTAGCAGTACAGTAACAATCACCAGTATGAAATATTCAACCTTCAGTCATACACTTCTTTTGAACTCTTTAGGGCGATACTGAATAATATTGAGTATGAGTTATTGCCCTTGTTCTCGAAAACGTGTTCAATTTTTAGCTCTTGAACACTCTAGAAGGCAAATATTCAATCTTCAGCATGGTACTGAATAATAAAACCGGCAATAACTCGTACTAAATAATTTTTAATTCTTATGATTTTCAATAGGGTTCTCCCTTGGGTGATTATGAACACTCATGCAAAGTTTCATTAAAATCCATCAAGAATTGTGCCTTCTAGAGTGTTTACGAGCTACAAATTGAACACGTTTTCAAGAACAAGGGCAAAAAATATTTTTCGATTCTTCTGATTTTCAATAGGGTTCATCCTTGGGTGATTACGAACACTTATACCAAGTTTTGTCAAAATCCGTCGAGAATTGTGTCTTGTAGAGTGTATACGATCAATTGTGGACGGACGGACATGGGTGACAGCAATATACGCCCCCCATTTCATGTAGGCGTATAAAAATGAATGATTATTATAATAGAAAAATAATACAACAGACGATAGGTAAGCAGAGATATTTGGGTCAGATTAAATAGTAAATGAAATAGACCATTAGCTAGACTTACTTAGTGGTCATAACTAATTAACATACCTCACCACAAATATCATTAACTATAAAATAAATACTGAAGAGATAGAGCTGTAGAAATAAATAATAAAAATACACAAAAATAACCCTCAGAATATATAGCATGCAATATTTTATAAATATATTGAAAAATAATAATAACTAGGTTTAATAATACAAAAGATAGCTTGCGTTGCAAGGTAACATACGCCCACTGGCAGCTGTCAGAAATAATAAAACAGTCTTTAGTGACTAAAGTATGAATTTTCTCATATTGAAGAAATTATTTATGCTGAATAATTCCAAAAATTTTTTTAAAATCAATATCAATAACCCAAATACAACAAACAATTAAATCACACAGCTCTAATCATGGGCAAAAAACAACTTTCGACGTGTGTTTACAAAGTCAAGGGCAATAACTCGAAAACCGTTCATCAAAAATGCATCAAGTTAGAACTTGTCCGAGATCTTATGAATTCCAATGATCACACCAAGTTTCATCAGAATCGGATGAAAACTGTAGCTTCAATCCTGCTCACGAACAATTTTTAACAAATTTCAAGGCGTTCTAAGTCAAGGGCAATATCTCAAAAACCGTTCATCGAAAATATGTCAAATTCGAACTTGACCGAGATCTTATCAATCTAAAGCATCACACCAAGTTTTATCAAAATCAGATAAAAACTGTAGTCTCTATAGTGCTCACAAGAAATGTTGACCGACGGACAGGGGAAACGACAATATACGACCACATATTCATGTGGGCGTATAAAAATAAAGTATGTCTCAAGCAAAACAGAGACAAGAGAAAGAATCAGTATACAAATATCAACATGGCCTCAAATTAATATTTTTTCCATCTGCTGTAAGAACTTCAGATTTTCAAAACTTAATCAGAAATTGTTTCATCAAAAATCTTTGTTACTCCAGCAGATCATTCAACTTAAAATAACAAAATCAATAGTTTCCAGTTTGCATAGGTTTAACAGCTCATAGCCAATCAGATTTAAGTAAAGATTTGCTGGTTATGGTATAGAAACTTCTGATTGGTCAATATTTATAGTTTTGATTATGATAAATTAAGTAACTGGTCGAATATACTACAGTATATGAATTAAAAATTATTCTATGATTTTATCTTTATAATATCATGAAAATTTAGATTTGAATATTTGTTTGTTGTTTTTTGTGTGATTAAAGATATCATAGATAATAACACGTATTGAATACAATCAATGTACATTCTGAAAGAAGTTAGCTTTATCTTTAAACGCCTGTTTCCTCACTTTCGCCTCCTCGGCCTGTACCTTTCGTTCTTCCTGTTCCTGTTTGATTTCATTTTCAAATTTTTTATCTGCTGACTGAGCCTCAATCTGAAAATAAAATAATAGTGTTTTACATCCTACTGTATTCAATACTTAACTGAAGGTGACATTGTCCTACAAAAAGTAATACTTCTCAATCCATCATAGCAGATGATTTTCCAGCTCCCCCAGGGATTCTGTGATAACTTACTGACTCGCCCCCCCTACAGATTTAATCGCTACCAATTATCAGTGAGTCTTCTATAGAAAAGAATTTGAACTATTAAGTAGTCAATGCCTGAAGATTTTGAAAAGTTCCCAGGCCTTTACCTGATAATTTCAGATAGTAGACTATGATAAAAAATGTTGTCGTGTTTAAAAACTAACCTACCTTAGATTGAAAGAAATTTTTAGCTCCACCCACTCCCTCCACGTCAACGTCGATTTCTGTGACGTTTTTATATAATTCTAATAAACCACTATCTTCACTTAATTCTCCATCACCAGCCTTTCGAAATATCAACAAAAACTAAAATAAAAAATATCATCTTTAAACTCTAGAATTCTTAACTATATATAAAAATAACATCCGAGATATTAAAAATTAACTTTTACTCTTTAGACTTATTTACAATGTCAAGGAATAACAAATTATGTCTAACACCTTGACATCACCAGGCATCTTTCTTGTAACATGGAGTTATGTTTTGATTTGATTGGATTATACACTAGTGAATATAGCCAATCAGAGACACCAGCAGAAAGACTGAAAAATATGGCGGCACATGTAACTACTACTTCTCGTCTGTCATCTTAGACACCATTTCTTTAATGTCTTTTCTCAGCATCAGCAACAATGTGATGTAATAAAACAGCATCATAACCAAGCGAGCTACTCCCCTCCACAAATCAAATTAAACCTCAACCAACCTCTCTAAAACTAATTAAACTATCATGGTCTTCATCAACTTCTTTAATCATTGATTTTAAAGATAGGTGGGTCTGGGGAGCTCCTAGTTTCTCCATCATCAATTTTAACTCAGTAAAATCTATAAAATTATCATTTCCTACATCATATCTAGAAAATAATAAATAAAATATTCATATATCTATAATAATAATACAATTATAAAATCTAGAATGGTATAGAAATATCAAAACAGAATCTGAAACATGTTGTTACTCAAAGTTTCACACTATGTGATCTTCAGACAACTATAACAGAATCTGAAACATGTTGTTACTCAGAGTTTCACACTATGCGATCCTCCAAAGATAATAAGGAGCTTATAATATAACAGCACAGCATGAAACTCTGAGTAGTAACATGTTTGTATTTGTATGATAGTAGCCTACAATATAACAATACATTCTACAGAATTTACAACTGACTGACTCTTATCGAAGGTGTGATATTAAGATTAGTATAAATATCTAGTTACTCGTTTCAACATAAGGTAAGAGGAAGTCTTACGTTTTACTTCCTATACAAATACAAACAATATCATAGAAAAATTTCCCTCAATTTACAAATTGCAGGACATTACCTGAATTCATTGACTTAAAGTAGTAGAGATGAACTCAATTACAGTGGTGTAACCTATTTTCGTGGATATAAGGATTCAACACTGAATTACGTCAAAGTTAAAAAAACGAATTTTTTTTTTTATGTCTTAGGTGTTTCCTCAGATATTCTACCAAATAATTAAAATTGGTTTATTTCGATTTTCTTTATAAATCCTTCACTTTGACCCATATTTCATGAGTAACCAACTGGGCAACGGCGTCAGAATGCGTCACCTATTTTCGTGTACAATGTTTGATCTATAAATAAGTCGAGAAAAACACGTTGTATGGATACCGGGTGGTAAAATTAACTCCTCTTAGTATTTATCTTTAATATCAATTCATTATAACTAGTGACAATTCTTTCAAAGAACCATGATTTAAAAAAAAAATTGTGACTGACAAAATTTATTACTAAAAGTCACTGAAACAACATAAGAATATGGTCCACTTTGTGTTCCATAGAAATTTTCTGCTGACACGGATTCCCCTAGTTGATCACGTGACTTCATTCGTTGTAATATATTCTAGCAGACGACATTTGGAATTCCGATTACCGCTTGGGATTATAAGGAAATTCGGCCGATATTAAAAATGGTGACGTTTGGTAATAAGTGAAATCCGCCATTTTGTATTTGTCAAAGTATACAGTAATACATTTTACCTTGCTTGAAACTACTGGATTCATTCTACTAGCTGATATTGAAGAGAAAACCCATGTATATTAAAACAACCTAATGCGGAGGTCACGCAAGGTCGCTCATGTAAATTATTAATCGTTTCCAGAAATCACGAATAATAGGTTTCCACGAAATTAGGTTACTTGACTGTAATGCTCACTTAACTAAATTTAAAACTTGTTTTACAACATTTACTGAGTTTCAGCTACCGGTACCAAAAGTTTAAGTCGAACGCTACAGAGCCCCACCCTGGACGATGTTAGAATCTAACAAATATAGACTAAATAAAAACTTACTTTTTAAATATTTTCTGAAAATCCTTGATCTGTTTTCGACTGAACTCTTTAAATTCTGTGTAGACATTAAAAACTTTTTGAGACGATTGTTGAATTTTCGCCTGTTCTTCTTCGTCACCCTCATTCAAAACCATTCGGCGGTTAAGTTTGTTAGCTAACTCATCCGTCGCCATTTTGTAAAACTTAAAACCTCGCCCAACACACAAACTCTGAAGAAATGGCGAAGAATTCAGGATATTCTTAAAACTTCTTTCAGTTTTCTTCCTTAATCCACCATTACGGGGAAATCCTTGTCACGTGACATACACGTCATGGAATTCCCTTCATTTAAGTCTTGATCTATCTAGACGCTAATTTCAACCTGATTTTATTCTTGTTTATCAGGGTAGTTTAATAATTATACTAGTGTTTAGAATGTTTTCGCATCATTACAATTATAACTAATGGAAGTGGGGGATAGTAGCAAGGATTTCATTTTTAAAACTGATAATGAGATATGTATTCAACTATCGTTTTCAGGTAGTAAACAGTTGCTTCTTATAATACACGTTTATTCATAGTTTCTTTTACAAACATAACCCTTCAAAACGCACCTCGTAACTGTGCCCCTTTTGTAAAATATAATTTTTAAGTATTTCTAGGTATTAACAGTTATATAATTATAGTCTATATTATTACCTTGATGACGTCACGTGTTTTTACCTGTATAACAGTAAAATAGCAACCAATCAAAAGTGTAGAAATTGTCGTCGCGCTGTGACATACCTGACTAGAGTAGGGCTATATCAAACTAGTCGACTGTATTTATATTTTCTATGTCGAATGAATCATACTTCAACATGTTTCAGCTATTGTTTATTAGTTTAACAACATTCAACTTGCATCGTGGTGAATTTTAAACACAATTCTTCTTCATTTATTTTCAAATTTACAGTGAAATAATCAAGCGTATAAAAGAAAGTGTTCTTACGTCACTGTGAAAATATTCTGTTATCATCGTGAAAGTGTTCTGTTATCATCGTGAAAGTGGTCTGTATCGAGTGTTATTTGGATTATGGTGTCATCTCTGTTACAGAAACTCAAACTATCGTGATATTTTACATCTGACTTTAAACTTTTACATTCTAATGTAACATTCAGTTGTCGTCTGCTGCACCATGGCGGAGGATGGCTTCCATATTTCCCGCGATTTAACCGGAATTCCTAAGAATATCCTGGGTAAACGTCTTGTGGAACTATCCTGCTATCATGCAATTCTACAGAAACTAGGAGTCAATCTGTATACTGATATTCGGGGAGAGGAGGGCAACTGGGAACGACTGGCCGAGGAACTAGGAATTTCTACCTATAATGAGATAGAGAATATCCACCGTCATGCTTCTCTCGAGAAAGTATTTCCAGGAAGTGTCCTGTTAAAAAGATGGGCCGATCATTATGGAAGCACCGTCTACGTCTTACTTCAAGCACTGAAAAAATTAAGGCGGGAAGATTGTGTGGAGGACGTCTGCAAATTCCTAGAAGGTTTGTTTTTTAAATCTCTATTTTAAAACATAAATCTGGCGGTGTTTTTTTTTGTTAAATAAGCGTGCTGGTTTTAACTCTAAAAACTAGGTGTAAAATTCTGATAAATTCAACTAAAACCCCCATGTAATGAAGGTAGTATATCGGAAGTCTTGTAAAACCCATTCGTAAGCATCTTAGAAATATAATGTATGTATTGTTGGGATGAATATTCAGGTAGGCTTATATAGGTCAAAACATATCGTTTATCACATTACAACCTGGTACAACTTCCTCTTTCATATCCCTGTTATTATTATTTTATATTATATCCTTATTCTTACTCTCTAGTCTTCTTACTACACTTGTCCACTCTTCTTAAAAAAACATCACTTAATTTATTTTGGAACCAGTATCACCCATAGCATACACTATTTTAATAAAGTTTTATCAGGACAATAAGATCTAGTCAAGTCATCTATAAAATTTGTACAATAAAACCTTAAATATGAGATATAATGAAGACCTTATTAAACCCTGAATTATATAAGATTTACCTGGGATAATAGGGTTAATCGAGAGCGTGGGAGGGGGTTAAACTCTAGCTAGTAAATAAACGACGAAAGTCATCCCCAGGCATGTTCTTCTTTTGTTTAACATCGAAACAGTCATTAAGCTACTCCCACGCATATTTGTCAATCACCGAATGAATGAAAGAAACAATGAATGACATGGGATGAATAAATAGGACGCGTTGACCCATTTGAATGTCACAGTGTTTATACCTGGTTTGTCTCTCGACATCTAAAATCCGGTTTCTCCGAAAAATTAAAATAAAATTTATTGTTATGGTGAATAGATTTACAAAAAATACCAAAATAAACATTTTAATAGAGATACATAGTTGATAAACTAAGTCGGTAGAGAGGCATTAGGTGTCGTCAATTCCTTCTGTCAAAATAGTTCTATGAATTAATAAATCTATTAATAAACTTGTAAAAATGTTTGTAGTAAGCGAATTATTGATATTGTGAAATTTATATAGAAATGAATGAAATATCACTTGACTATAAAAAATCAGTAATATTAACCAGTGATCAATAATTAGACAATGTGAAGAATGTAGAGATCGATATTAGATACTGACTCACTGTAACAATTGATACACAACGCTATATATTTTCTTACATATTTACAGATTGTCTTTATATTGTCTTTATATAAACGTTTATTGTACGTTTTATATATTGAATCTGTAGTTTATTACCTGTACTGCAAGTAAACATGATATAAAATTGTAAAATATAATAATAAGAAATAATGTCATTGAAAGATCTCGAAGTTGAATGTAAAAAAATTAAAAATCAATAATTGTATGAATCAGACTGTAGACTGTAGACGAGTCATTATAAAAATTAGTCATCAATCTTACCTGAGACTTTATTAACTAGTATTCACCTAGCTAGTATACCTAGTAGTACTACAGTGTATAACAGTCGGGTATGCTGACACCTACAGTAGGTACTAACCATGGCATTTCAGGTATAGAAATCATTGTATTTATTATCACTTTTACTTTTTAATGTTACAGGTGTGTTAAGAGTAAATATTAAATAATTTTGACATCATAATGGTTTTATTGTCGGTTTGTTGGCCTATGTCTTATAAACCATGTTTCCGGTTCCAAAACGATCAGGCCCAGTCTATAGATGAATATTAATATATGTATTAATGTGTTATTTTACATATTCATGTGTTATTTTATATATTCATGTGTTATTTTATATATTCATGTGTTATTTTTATTTTGGGCTGATCAAATAATATCATAATATAAAATTAAAAACAAAATTTAAACGTGACATGGTTCCGTTATTGATTTGTAGGCCTATATATATAGACCTAAATAGTTCCCAAACGATCTGTTTATTATTATTATTATTATTATTATCATTATTATTATTTATGTATTAATTTATTATTTTTTGTGCTGCTTTCCAGTCGAGAATTGTTTTTCGTCCACAGGTCAGTTTTTACTGTCAGTTTTTTTTTCACTTAGTCCAGGCTGAACATTATTTTATAGGTTTAGATGTTTGGTTTTTTTCTAGTTTTTTGTTGAGTTCTTATTATTTATTTTAATTTTGCTGATCTTCTCTATCTCTATAGTTGATTTCTTACAAACTTTTTATTTTAAACTGTCTGTTTTAAACAGTCTGGTTTGTCGTGAAACTGAAGTAAGAAGGGCCTCATAAACTAAACTTCACGACACAAATGTCAAATTTCAAATCATTTCCTTATTATAAATTTTTCAATTATATAATTCAATCTTCAAACAAGATTTTATAAAATAATTAATTGAATCTTTTATCTCGAATCAATCCACGTTCCCTTAATACTATTAAAGTTCAGGAAGTGAAAACTAGGCTAAGTTAAATCTATTATAATCGAATTGAATACCACGTGATATTTGAACTAATTTCTATATAATAATCTGTCCTTTATTCAATTTTAAAATATTACAACAACAAAACTTTGAAAAGATCAACTAAATTTAGATTAAACGATTCACTTGAGAAAACTTGAATAATTCTGACGATTAGAACAGAATGGTGAATATTTGTTAGACACCTAATTAGTTCCGAGAATTGATAAATAGTTGCCTACAGACACCCCCCCCCCCCCTCCCCCTCACCTTCTCCATCCCTACCCCTCTATTATCTATGTTACATCATGATTAGTAAGAAGCTGACATCAGCAAATTACCTGCTCTATTGACTCTAGTTATTAACCCTCACTGTTCAACTGATAATTAGCCCCCTGTCTCCTGTCCACTAATTTATTTGACCAATAGCTTGACTAGTTCTTTTGTAATTTTAATATTATATAAGTCGCTGATGTCATGAATGTTGCTGAAATCAGCATTTTGTAAACGTGGATTATGTTTTTTAGAAATCAGTAGGCTACATGAATGAGTAAAACAGCCTTCCTGCTTAAATATTCTCTTCCACTAAGTATTACGATTACCCATGTCATTCTATATTACTGCTAGATAGGATAGATTGTAGACAACACACATGCTATTAAATTCATGCATAAATATCTACAGATAGATACAAGTGATAACAACCAATAAAACGTTATTTATTTTTTCTCATCGAAGAAATTGTAAATGGATACAGAATAATCAGTGAAATATCTAAAATATGGAAGTTAATAAATCAGATATTATCACCTTACAATACGATAATAAACAATGACAATCTGATATCAATAGTTAAAACTGTCATTAGATAATTACTCATAGATGTATATAATAATCATATCATATACCATCCAAAAAACACTTTACTGGAATCACCCTGGTGTTCTATGAGAAATAGAAAGTATAGAGTAGTAATCTGAGATTTTGTAGTATATTTTAAACCAAGGTAATTTGTAATGACTTTGTACTAAGATTATGTACCTGTAGGCAAGTTTACCTGGTCGATATAGATTTTAGATTATTTCCTGAATAATTCTATGATTCATGTTCAAATTAATAACTAGGACGATTGTCGACATCTGGGGACATTTAAATCTTGATAGATCGAATGATTCATTATTAATATTTATATCACTATCTTTTCTCTTTTCTCTGAGGTGAAGAATATTTCCAGAAATAAACTGACAGTAAAGAGGGGTTGGGGGGCTTTATATTGCGCCTTTTTAAACTCCATTACAAAAACGAGCCTCATGTAGCTTTCAGTTATATTAAAGGGCAAAGAATTGTATTTCAGGTGTTTGAAATATCTCGTATAATGATATACATGTCTACATAATTTCCCTTATTGCACACAGCATGGTGTTTCCTGTCATAGTGTAAACAGGTTATGCCCCTGAAGTACCATAATGCCTGTTGTTAAAGATGCTTATAAAGAACAAACAACGTCTTTATTAAAATCTAAAATAGACCTAAATAATATCTACATAATATATAGCAAGGATGGGACGAAGCTTTGTATAAAATTCTCCAATTTAAAACATAAATCAACGAAGCGACACGGTTATCACTGTTCTAGATGGTAACAAAACACTATATTATCTCCAACATCCAGCCAGACAGCCAGGTGTGTTCATAGATAGACATAGAGGTAAATAGACTGGTAAATCAAGACTCTATAGGGACTCTATCTGCGTTGAACGTAAGGAAATAAAGTCGCCTTCAAACATTTGTCATATTTCATTTGAGTTGTATCACTTAACATTTAAAAATTGTTTAAAATTACTCGTGTTTGGAGATAAATCTCACGTCAATGCATAAACTAGCAAGTTGATGTTTAAAATGGCCCGATATTTCGGTCACCTGGAGGGCGATATAGTTTACATATCATCTAGGAAATACAGAATCTTTCAAAAAGGTGTTTTTTCTCCCCGGTGTCAGCGAAATTCTGGATACTATGAGGGTACGTAATTTTAATTATTTTTTGTAAGTTTATTGTTTTCTAGAAATTGACGTCAATAAAATGAGGGAATTTCTAAAATCCTTAATAACGTCATTTTTAATACGCTTCATTTTTTAAACAATACATGAATTGCACAAGATTCGGGGTTCTGACGTCCTTGGGGACTTTGACCCCCCAGATATAAGACTATATTTTGACTAATATTGTAAAATAATAACATGCAGCAGGTGTCTTGACGTCTTTAGACGATCATATTACAAAGTTTGACGTCAACATTTTATATCAAAAGTTTTAATTTTGTTATTTTATGAATAAGTTACATAAAACAGTAAGGTGTAAAACTCCAATGTATTAATTCAAGGTGAAGAATAATCAACCCAATTCTTGAGTTATCTCTGACCGTACTTTAGACTCAGACCAGAAAATAATTTCCTTGTAAGAGTGAAACCCAGAGAATAGTTTTTGTTTCCGTTTCCCTATAACACAATTAATTATTTTTCATTCCTATCCAATATAGAATAAGCTTGTCAGGGTTTTGAGTTTTTATTTTGTTGTAAATCAGACTGCAATATTATACCGATATCACAGCGCAGGGAAGATCAAAAATAAATATCGTTTTTTTTTTCAGAGTCCCTGCAAGTATTGCTAGTTCCGTCTTGTTAAATAGCTCGAGTTTCTAAACACGTCATTGTGTGTAATAGTAGAAATAGGATATTACAAATACCTCGACAAGCCCCTGAATTCTACCTGTATTTTACCTGTATAAATTTCATTATAATAATCAGATGGCTGGGACGAGATAAACCTAGCACCGTATTTCACTAAATACCACATTATACCAAGCCTAACTATGTTAAATATGTTTAATAAATGTTTTCTATCGTTACAGATGAGAATAATATGGAACTTCATATCAGTGTGGAGGATGATTCGGGATTGAAAGAATTTCAAACTGTTAAAACTAAAAAAGACGCGACTTTAGGCTCGAGTTTAGAGAATGCTTTAGGAGGTTTAGTGTGTTATGATATTATAGGTCCTGATTTACAGTGTAACTGGAATACTCTAGCTGTTCAATTAAAGGTACAGTGAATGATTGAATGAATGAATGAATGAATGAATGAATATCAGATGTAATGAATGAATGAATGAATGAATATCAGATGTAATGAATTCATTCATTCATTCATTCATTCAACAGTCTTTTCAAGCACGTTGATTCCGTTACATTCGCTATTATTGTTAATGAAATACAAGAAATCACAACGATATTAAACCCAAATAATAGAAAAATAATTCTAGAGTTATTGACATATACAGAATTTATAACGGTAAAAATCAAGAAATATGAAAATTACCTAACTATCTAAATAATTGATATTAAAAATCTATGTCAAGCTAAATTTCATATAATTAATTACCTGTAATTATAATTAGTTTTTATCTCGAGGCTAATTAAAATTATTATATCATTTATCAAACCTAAAATATCCCACCTCTAGTTCTTTCTTTTTTAAAAAAATATTACAAAATTTCGCTTTCAACTTCTTCTTCTATTTTTTTTTCAAATCAATTTTGAGATAAGGAAAACTATTAGAGCAGAACATATAAATTTATTTTTTGATAAAATATAATAATTTATATAAGTTTATATCTGAATACTAGTTAGGGTTGACTTGAGTTATACCCAGTTAGGGTTGACTTGAGTTATAACTAGTTTGGGTTGACTTGAGTTATAACTAGTTTGGGTTGACTTGAGTTATAACTAGTTTGGGTTGACTTGAGTTATAACTAGTTTGGGTTGACTTGAGTTATAACTAGTTAGGGTTGACTTGAGTTATAACTAGTTAGGGTTGACTTGAGTTATAACTAGTTAGGGTTGACTTGAGTTATAACTAGTTTGGGTTGACTTGAGTTATAACTAGTTTGGGTTGACTTGAGTTATAACTAGTTAGGGTTGACTTGAGTTATAACTAGTTAGGGTTGACTTGAGTTATAACTAGTTTGGGTTGACTTGAGTTATAACTAGTTTGGGTTGACTTGAGTTATACCCAGTTAGGGTTGACTTGAGTTATAACTAGTTTGGGTTGGCTTGAGTTATAACTAGTTTGGGTTGACTTGAGTTATACCCAGTTAGGGTTGACTTGAGTTATAACTAGTTTGGGTTGACTTGAGTTATACCCAGTTAGGGTTGACTTGAGTTATAACTAGTTTGGGTTGACTTGAGTTATAACTAGTTTGGGGTGACTTGAGTTATAACTAGTTAGGGTTGACTTGAGTTATAACTAGTTTGGATTGACTTGAGTTGTAAGTGCGTCAAAAGATAAAGATAAAAACGTGGGAAAGGATCTTTAATAGGTGACTCGGACTCGTTTTATAAAATTACCACGACCAAATTCATTATAACTAACTCGAGTTTAAAAAAAACACACTGTGATCTGTGATAAAATTACAAAAATTAATATAATACCTATAATTCTAATTAAAGACATTTAGGCTTATTTTTCGAGAACTTATAAAAAATTTTGATTTTGAATCCGGATTTTGATATTTTTTTAAAAGAATGAGTAACCTCGGATGTCATCTGAATATATTTTGTTTGATGTTTTATTTATATCACTCACTATAGTCGACAATAATAACCTACAACTGACTTTTATATTCTCTAGTTTTATTGACAGTTCAATCTGTTGTCTCATGGTTAGAAATAGGATCGGTCACGAGCTCTAGATATTAAATATTATACATAAATAGAATCTAATACTAGAGGACAGTAGTACTCGTAAAACTAATATAACGAAACGGAGGGGGGGGGGGGGGGGGGGGGGGGGCCCCCCCTTTCCAAATGTCCCCAAAAAACCCCAAATT
>NW_008709504.1:935938-947460 GCF_000327385.1 Lottia gigantea
CCTGGGGGGGGGGGGGGGGCTCAGCTATCCAAATGTACACAATACAACCATAATTAGTCTCTATTCTCTAGAATAATTTCTCTCATTGCACACTGCTTCTATATGAGAAACATGGAACGTTATAGGAACGTTGTAGCGGTCAGGTTATGAAGAAGGGCGTATATGATTCAATTTCTTAGACCCAAACAAAAACGTAAGATGTAAAATAATTTAATCTATATTTTATTTCCAGGGTAAACAATTATCATTAAAAAGAGTTCCGTACGACGATTCACGTCGCGATTCTATATACGGTACAGTCTCAAATAACCAGTACCCTTATACCCTAGAATCTAGTTTCCATTACGGTTACCCGATTACCCAGTATCCTACTAATATACCCGTCGAGAACTCAGAGGTTAGTAGCCGGTTTTATATTCTGTCATCTCTGTATCGTAATTTTTAGCTAATTTTCTACGATAAGGATGAACTTAAGTCGTTTAGGCTGATCACATATCTTTATGTATTGTCCACTTTACCTTGGGAGAAAATATTTATTTTATTTTGTTTATCTGTTTTGCAGATTTCATCTCCACAACCAAATTTTAGTTCATATGGTCCAGGGAGTATTTGTGTTCGTAGTAATTCTCCGAAACCTTCTTCCTCAACGAATTCGTTAACGGAACGTAAGGAAATAGATACCGGGTCGTGCAGTAGCCTGACGCAAGCCAAACTTTACGGTGCGGGAAATATTAGTGATAGTACGCATCCAGTTTTAAAACACAGCCAAAGTATCGACGATACAAATTTTAAAAGTTTGTCGACAGAGAAAAACTTCGAGAAAGACATTATTAAAGATTTGGATTGTAACGCATTGAAGAAATGTAATTCTATGTCGGATATTCAATACGATCCGGAACCGTTAAAGAAATTTGATTCCGTTACGTCTATGGACACATCTGAAGAAGTTGGTGTGAATTACGGCTGTGGTTCTGTTCATTGTAACGCAGAAAAATGTACACATAATTTAATTTGGGAGAACGGTCGTATGACATTTTCTAACCAGTTTGATCCGAACGCAAGTATCGAATCTTCAATGGACACTGCGAATTCGTTAGAAATTTGTACGTTCAACAGTCCTGAAGACGATTATATTCCACATAGTTTCGTATTATCTAGGCGTACATCCAGTGAACTAAGTTCCCCACTCTCCCCTATAAACAGTCCACCAAAAGGCATGGACCTCCCTACAAGTGCTAGTATTGCCGCGGCGGCTTCAGCTGCCCCAAAACCACCACCACCCTGTGAACAGTCATTACTACGAACTGCATTACGACGAAGTTTCGAGAAAAAAGCATCGGAAACGGGCGAATTACCGAACCCTAAACCTTGTAAGAAAGCTCAACCGCAGCAGAACGAGATGTATTTATCGTCCGTTCAGTCGGACAGTGACTATACCGACTCCGACACGCCCGTAACCAGCCTCGAGGAGGAACTCTCTAAACGTCCTGCTCAGTGTCGACTTCCAGTCTCCGTAGACGGATACATCGCAATGGGCACACAAGGTGCTACGTCTAACGACTATATACAGATGGGCGGTAACGGAAGCGGATCTGAAAATCGACCGACAACTTTACCAATAGACAGTACCTATATGAATATGGCCGGAGGTTCGCCCAATCTTGCCCGGCGTCCATTACCGCCTCGGCCCCGGGAAACTAAATCCTATCCCCTAGTGCACAGCCACAGTGTGGGAGACACAATGGTACTGACCCCTGACAACGAGTATTGTTACATAAGTGACGAGGACCAGACGACGCAATCCAAAACCCTGCCACAAACTCTCCCGCCTAAAAAACGTGTGACGTCACAGCCTGTACCAATTCAGCGCAGCCAATCATCGTCTGCCATTCCAGATCTCAGCAATGTACCTGGATGGTGTGCTAGTATTTCGGAGGGAAATGTAAGTATATCTCTTATCCTATGATTATAGTTTTATAGTAGGCCTATATATTTATAGTACCCACTCCTTTATTCCTAACTGGGAGTTTTCTATCTAGATACTATAAAAACATTTATAAAATATCGATTTATTGAAGAATATTTATCAATTGTAGGTTTCGTCGACAATGAATAAATATAAAAATGAAGACGGTAATTTTATGGTATGGAGAATGAAAGACAATACTTTCGTCATTACTGTCAGGTATGCTATTTTTTTTATCTGAAGGGGTGAATTGAGGTGAGATATCACACGGAGTCTCGAAATCACTGGCAGTGACAGAAATTTGTCATTATTTTATAGGGGGATTCCAAACTATGGCTCTTAGATGCCTACACTAAAATAAGCTGATACCCAGAAAGTCCAAGTAGTAGGATGCGTGTTATACTACCTACGTTTAATACTCGGAATAGTACAGTAAACGTTCTGTATGTATGATGTTTACTCACTAGTCAACATGCGTATTAAATACATAGCGTTTAATGCTCGGAATTGTTATTTAATGTTAAATGAATTGTATATCTAATGTTCTTATTTTCAATTTCAGTCATCTGAGTGATCTCCGACATTACGCCATTCATTGTCGAAATATTAACGGACAAATACAATATTATATTTTCCCTGGGGGATATATGACCCCCTCCATCTTAGACCTTCTTCATCATTATATGAGGGAAGGTCTGAAAGGGCCCGACCCTCAAACGGACCCAAGTCGCGGTAAAAAATGGCAGAAGTTTTCGCACGTAAAGTTAAAACATCCGATGAAATCAAGAAGTAGTGCGAGGAAAAGCAGTATTCCTGAGAAATAGTGCCTCTGTGTGTTCGAGTTCGGGTGTTTAATTGTGTTCTGCGGTCGAGTTCGGGTGTTTAAACTGTTATCTTGTCTGTTGTTTGTGTTCATTGTTAAACAAGTGTATTATGTAATATTGTTGTTTTAGTTTGTTTAAAGGTAAATTTTGATTGAAATTTCTTCAGTTAAATACAGGTTTGTATCATAGAAATAAAATAAACTTATCCAGACTTCAGAAACATCATGGCGTCGCTAAAAAATACACTTAATCCAAATTTCACGTTTCTCAGTTTCATTTTTATAGTCAAAATTATCAAAGTTTTCACAATTAAAACACAACAAAAACATTGGAAAGAGAATCTCTTTATTAACATTGACACGTGGTTGGGAGGATTGCACGTGCTATTGAGTTGATCGAAACTCTGCAGTATAATGTCTTACGAAAATTCACTCTAATACAAATCTGTAGGGTTTTTAAGCCCGTCAGAATTAAACAAGGATTTCAATGCATACCTGTATATGACAATGGAAATAACTGAGGTAATGACTAATCAGAGAGAGTGATTAATAACATATTTCTGATAAACATTCCTTTAAATACAATCGAGAATCTTGCATTACATTAACATGTTTTTTTTTATTGCCTGGTACATTTCAGGATATACAGCCATAAATACCTTCTACTGATCTATATAGGGTAGAGTGGGCAGGATCTTATTTACGATATATCGTCCTCGTCAGGATCAATATTTTAGAAATGGGGATAAATTTCAGTATCTATAATTCAGGATATTTAGCAAACATATCGTCTTCAGATTTCAGATTTACATTCGAGCATTCTGTTTTATAAGTTCCTCTTACATTATAAAATCATTCATGATTAATGAGAATTTACATTCGAGAATTTTATTATTTATATAAAAATTAATATTGTAGAGATAAACTATTTATTTACTTTTCTATGATTTATTTTTTAATTTGTTGTTATTATTGTTTGTTGTTGTTATGTTTATTGTACAGTTTCTGATGTAAACAAATGTCACGTGCTGTAAATATGAGCCAATAAACATATGAATATTTAATGGAATTTTTAAGTTGAGATCAATGAAGACTTTTGAATCAATTTGGAATTGTTAACAACCGCAGTCTGGCGATATATTTATTATTGGTAACACCTTTAGCATTGTAACATAATTTGACTCAGACATCAAATATAAACGTGGATAGTTAATATATTGAATATTGAATTCAGGTATATCCTCTAGGCTACACACTATTTATATATAATCCTCACTTTTTCACATTTCAATCAACAACCTTTTTTAAATCAACAAATACAAAACTTATAAAAACAATTTTCACACAAGATTATTGATGTAGAAAATAATACTGATGTGAATTTAGACTATCAAGGTATATATTAATTAATACAGACAGTGTTATTTCTCTAGTTCTAGTCTAATATCTAATATCTTCCCAACTATCTTACAATATTATCGTATATACTCTACTATAATACCATTAATAATTTAACTTAAAGTCATGGTTTGGTTTCTTAAAATTCAGTTTAGGTGGTGAAAATTATCATAAATACACTAATATTTTTCTCAATCACTGGGCATGAAATATTTGTTTGGGTTATCAGAAATTCCACAGTAATAGTAAGAAACCAAACTGTATCTTTAAATTAACAAGGACAAGATAAGAGGAGGTGATATTATAATAAATATTAGACGAATCTCGACCCCAGGCCAGACTCTTTTTACTGGTGATAAAAACATTTAGAAATAAACAATACAATCATATCAAACAATAGTAAACTGGGAATTTAAGGTTGTAATATTGCGGTTAAGCAATGTTACGAAAGCACAGGCACAGGCATGTAGGCGTAACCTCTAGTGATAGAGCAATGTTTGTGAAGTTAGTTTAAAAGAATGATATAGAATATTTGCAATGCAAATCCATTATCTTCCGAATCTGAAATATGTAAGAAGAATACTGGTTCCAACAGGAACATTAATAACCATGGAAATCATAATAAACACTGGTGAAACTGAGGAATTGTCCTATATTAAATAAAAAGGAAAATGCGTATTTCATATAAAAAAAATATATATAATTTATTAAGTGAAAATAGTATACATGTATGATATTTTTTGCGAGGAAACTCTTCAATTGTAAGTTATCATAAATAAGAAATATTAATTAAAGGAAATGTACTAAACATATGGAAGGGGGATGGGGGGTAATCTACCACGGACTAAGATATCATTTAGATTTTTATTACGGGTATAGGCGATAACTAAATCATTTGTAAAGACTGTTGGAAATTTTTCCTGCAATTCTTTGTAAAGACGGATAATTATTCGGGGAAGTTGACCAGCTGTGTTGTTGTATTAAATAACAAAAGGTATAATTTGGAAATCAACTTGGATGTTCATTCCTAAAGGATGCATGGTTTATAATTTGTTTATCCAATAATTTTCGCGAATGAGTCGAATTTTCTTTGTATCAATGCCAGGTTGTTCGTATATCTGTTCAATGGGAATAATTTTCAGGTCTGTTAATTGGCGATCCGGTTGATTGAAGTGTTTTGAAACGGTTTTATTAATTTTTTTTAAGTTGATGTCAGACTTATGATGGTTGAAACGGACCCTTAACGAATTTTTTGTCTCCCCAACGTATTGTTCGTAACATTTTGTGCAAGAAATGACATAAATAATATTTTTGCTGTTGCAGTTGAGTTTTTCATTTACTTGAAATATGGAATCTGTGCGTCTATTTCGGAAAGAATTTGTTGGTAAAATGAAGGGACAGGTTTGACAGCGAGGGTTGTTACAAGGATAAACTGAAGAATTTGGTATTGGCAAAAGAATCGAATTATTTTTAGCAGAGATTTCAGCAACTGTTGAGCTTTTAATACCTCTCAAGAACCTTCTAGAATATCAACGTTCGCGCAATTTTTGGAAAACAATTGAACAAGCCTCCTCGAAGTCCTTCTTGCGCGTACAAATTCGGTGAAATCTCAAGATCTGCGACTTTATAATGCCAGAAAATTTATGTTTAGGATGAAAGATGATTTGAATAAAAGTTGGTGAGTATCAGTGGGCTTAAAAAAAACTTTAATATCTAATTGATTGGTTTCATGAAAATTGGTATCTTTAAAAACTGTGGTGTCTAGAAAATCAATCTGTTTGTCGCTAATATTAGAAGTTAATTTTACAGAAGGGTTGTGGCTATTGAGAGTATCAAAATATTCCCAAAATTCATCTACTGTATGAGTCCAAATTAAAAAAAATATCATCAAGAAATCTTACATAAAAAATTGGTAGTTTGGGACAGAGGAGTGAAACTTCTCTTTCCCATTCTGCCATGAAAATGTTTGCATAAGAGGGCGCAAAGCGTTTTCCCATGGCAGTTCCTGAAGCCTGAAGATAAATATTTTCATTGAAAGTAAAGTCATTACATTTTAAACAAATTTCCAAAAGTTCAAAAATTTCTTTATCTGGTCTATCAGGATCGGGCTTTCGCTCGAATGCCTGCTTTACAGCGCGTAATCCAGAATCATTGTCAATATTAGTATACATGCTTTGAACGTCTAAAGAGACTAAAAGGGCATTTTCTGGGATCACGAGTTTCTTTACCTTTTCCACAAAGTCGTTGGTGTCTTCGATGTAGGCAGGATGTTTTGAGGCAAGAGGCAGTAAAAAGTGATCAATGTATTCTGATACCATGTACGATTCGCTTCCACAATCGGAAATAATTGGGCGACCTTTTGGAATTTTATTTGGAGAGAACCACTCAGTTTCAGGATTTTTGTGTATTTTTGGGAGGGTATAAGGATGTCTCTGACGTGGTTCTTTTTCTGGCTTTAAATAAAAAAATTGTTTTTGCTTAATGTAGTCTTTCTGAAGTAAATTTTTCAAAATATTTGTTATTAATTTAGAAGTTTCTTTGTAGATCGGATCCTGCAAACGAGTGTAATGTTCAGGATTGCTTAATTGAGATTCGGCTTCTTTAACATAATCCTGCCTATTTAAGATCACACAACAACTGCCCTTGTCGCTTTTCTTGATAACAATATTCTTGTCATGTTTTAGAGCGTTCAAAGCAGTACGTTCCGCTTGCGAAAGGTTGTCTTTCTCGTTTACTATAGGCAAACGAGATATTTCATCATTCATTTCCTGAAAGGTATCCAAAATGCTTTTGTTTATACAACTATCCACGGGTGTGAATTTCGATTTTTCAACAAACTTGGTGATCGGACCACGAGAAGGCGTGTTTCTGTAGAAATAGTTTAACCTTAAATTTCTCTGGAATCTCTTTGTGGCTTCAATTAGTGGAGTGTGTGACAAAGGTTTCTTGGTAGGTATGAATTTAAGCCCTTTATCTAAAACTTTTTGTTTACATGGAGAGAGAACTCTAGAGCTTAAATTAACAACTGTTTTTCCAAGCTGAAGACAAACATTGGGAC
This sequence comes from Lottia gigantea, assembly GCF_000327385.1. Taxonomy (NCBI): domain Eukaryota; kingdom Metazoa; phylum Mollusca; class Gastropoda; family Lottiidae; genus Lottia; species Lottia gigantea. The sequence continues at coordinate 943,184 of NW_008709504.1, forward strand.
CCCCCGCCCCCAGTTTAAAGGTGCTGTGGAATCTGTGACGAAGTTCATCCAATGGTCGTAGATGGCTTTGGCAGTCATTGGAGTCCAATGAATGTCGTCTCCTCTGACTTTAATGATAGTATCTGCTGCTGGAATAATGGTTGTATTTGGTGGAGGACTGTTGATTATCAAAGCATTGAATTTCTCTAAATTTTTACTGTCGACTTTATTCTTCAGTTGAAAAGTATGAGCAGTGGGTATATGGGTGATGAAGATACGGGAATTAGGAAACACGGAAAAGGAGTATTTCGAGATTTTTTATTGTCGACAAGCACGTTGAAGGGGCTCGAGTTGGGACAAGGTGTAATGTGCGGTAGGGATTACGCCCCACCCCTCAGGCATTTTATAGCCACTTGTTATTGAAGTGCAAGATAATTCAAGTCAGTGAGAGCAATGGATCGAGATTATCCGTATCACTTATCACATATAAAATCTTACGTGAGGTTCGCCTGTAAAAGCATACTTTATAAGAAGATTCGAGGTTACCTGCTATATAACAGAGCTAGATGAAATGGACAACTCTTGTTGTTGGTGGGGGTTTTTCTGGATGTGTTGTATATGAAGATATTTGATGTAAACTTTTCAAACATTGGCGACCAAATAAGATGACTGAGATGAAATTGAAATCAAACTAATTAGTATACTAACCTGAAAACTGGAGTTCCTGTAGAATAGAACACAATGATTCTGTACAGCAATAGTCAAACCTATCTACTCAAATATGACCATTGAATATCTCATCTTTCAGAAAGGGAAGTTGAGTTGAAAAACACAATCAAACAGTGGTATCAGTAGACTGTGACAGTTCTACATTAAATTAAGTCAAAAATACAGAGATGTAAAGAGTTTTATAGAAAATCTGGCAACAATCAATATACAAGTCTATAATAATAATAATAATAATAATGTTAAGGCCTTCAGTTGGCTTGTACTAAAATCAGTTTAAATAAACATTATTTACACAATATAACAAACATACAGGTTGCAGTGGACAGTGAGGGAAATTATCATATACATATAGTGAAAACCTTGCTCTGACTAATATTCTGAAGGATAATTCTCTAGGGCTTTATTCTAATAAACTTAAGATGGTTTACATTCATCTGATAATCATTTTCTAAAATTCATTTTAAAATAGTTTTACTATTAAAACAGATTACTGTATATCTTAAAGTCTTGAATTCATCTTTTACAATTTTAAATCATTAGATAGAAATGAAGGCACTTAGTTATTGAAGTAATTTATCACAATAGATATTGGAAAGGTTAAATCAGAGCTAACTAATATAATTAATATAAAGTTTATAATCTATATACAAGTTGGTTTAGTCGTGTCATGATAATAATACTGTTATTGTTTATTATTTATAATTAAGTACAATGCCCATATTAAATATAGTCAGAATTTTCTGACATTAAGATAAGAGAGGATCTTCCAATCTGATTGAAGAATATTTGAATGAGGTGAAATTAAAATAAATAATAAAATGATATACAAAGCTAGAAAATAACAAAATTTCTATTTTTTAAACATGATAATAAACAATGAGTAAAAATATTGATAGATATAGATATATAGATATAATATAGAAAACACATGGCACTATTAATATTATTGCTACAAACTTTTCTGTATTTTACAATAAACAAATATATTTCATTAGAAAATCAGGGCTTTAAATCTTATAATCTGATCAAAAAACAGATCTAAATATTTTCTTTCCTATTTTTCTGTGGGTTACTACAATTCACAGAAATTCAAAATAAAATATCTAGATCTGTATTGAAATCTGATGGTATTACTGATAAATAAAACTGTTAACAGACAAAAAGGCACTGTTTTTAAATAAATAAATGTTTTTTTAATAAATGCATCATGACTTTTTAAAAAAAGCGAATCAGATATTTTAATGTACATGGAAAGAAGATATGATATTGTAAAGATAGCTTGCGTTGCAAGGTAACATACGCCCACTGGCAGCTGTCAGAAATAATAAAACAGTCTTTAGTGACTAAAGTACGAATTTTCTCATATTGAAGAAATTATTCATGCTGAATAATTCCACAAAATTTTTTAAAATCAATATCAATAACCCAAATACAACAAACAATTAAATCACACAGCTCTAAACAACTTTTGACGCTTCTTACAAAGTCAAGGGCAATAACTTAAAAAATGTTCATCAAAAATATCTCTTGTTAGAACTCGTCCGAGATCTTATCAATTCCAATGATCACACCAAGTTTCATCAAAATCGGTTAAAAACTGTAGCTTCTATTGTGCTCACAAATAAATTTTGACGCATATTTCGTAAGTTAATGGCAATAACTCAAAAACATTTCATCGAAAATGCGTCAAGTTAGAACTTGTCCGAGATCTTATCAATTCCAATGATCACACCAAGTTTCATCAGAATCGGTTGAAAACTGTAGCTTCAATCCTGCTCACGAACTATTTTTAACAAATTTTGACGTGTTTTAACAAAGTCAAGGGCAATAACTCAAAAACATTTCATCGAAAATGCGTCAAGTTAGAACTTGACGCAGATCTTATCAATCTAAAGCATCACACCAAGTTTTATCAAAATCAGATAAAAACTGTAGTCTTTATAGTGCTCACAAGAAATGTTGACAGACGGACCGAAGGACTGACGGATCGACGGACAGGGGCGATGACAATATACGACCACATGATTAATTAATTAATTAATTAATTAATTAATTAAGTAAATATATATTAAATATTATAATAACAATACAAACTGTATCAATTATATTTTCTACTCTATTTCAAACTGAACACTATCAACTACTTAGACAACTAAACAGTTTACTACAAGCTAGGCTACACAGAAATAAACTGTAAATTGTGAATCTATCAGGGTGATTAGATTGAATTATGACAAATCAAACAGTTTCATCACAGTAAAATATACAAAATATTAAAGAGAGGAGAGTTAGACATGAGAAGGCACTGTATATATAAAACAATGAATTTAAGAGAAATTATCACCCAATATACTTATAATATATGAATAGAATTGAGTATTTTATCAAAAACAGAAACAACGAATACTTTTCCAAGGTTTACACGAAATTAGGTATTATCAATCATGTTATAATAACATTTATTATTTCACTGTGTTAATAATTCACTTTATATAGTATATTATAATATAATATAATATAGATATCCCTCCAATATTATGCTTCAAATATAAAATCTCTCTCGTATCATCCTGGAAGGTAGAAGTTCAATGTTGTAAGGGTGGAGATCACGACCTTAAGGTTGAAGGTCAAGGCTGGACGGTTAAAGGTCAAGATTGTAAGGCTTAAGGTCAAGACTGTAAGGCTAAAGGTCAAGGCTGGAAGGTAGAAGTTCAATGTTTTAAGGGTGGAGGTCACAGCTAGAAGGTTGAAGGTCACGGCTGGAAGGTTGAAGGTCAAGGCTGGATAATTAAAGGTTAAGATTGTAGGGCTTAAGGTCAAGACTGTAAGGCTAAAGTTCAAGACTGTAAGGCTAAATGTCAAGACTGTAAGGCTAAAGTTCAAGGCTTTAAGGTAGAAGTTCAAGGTTGTAAGGTATAAGTTTAAGACTGTAAGGTAGGTCAAGACTGAAAGGCTTAAGGTCAAGGCTGTAAGGTACAAGTTCAAGATTGTAAGGGTGGGGGTCAAGGATGAAGTTCAAGACTGTAAGGCTAAAGGTCAAGACTGGCATGTTGAAGATTAACACAAGATGTCTCTCTGTTTCTCTTTAGTAGTAGTTGAACTGTTTTTACCCTGATATCAGTGATGAAGTATTAAACTTGTTGACTTGTTTTAAGGAACTGAAGCTTCTCTCATTACATTTATCCATCTAGAAATTAATTAAAATCAAAATAAGTATATCAATGTTCAGTCAAGTTGTAGCAGTCATGGTGTAGCTTGCTGGTGTTTATTATCGGAATTACACACAGCATCCAACTGGCTTATTAAAGTAAATATAAGAATCCACATCATAAAAATAAAATATTCTAACCTAGACGTAGCTGCTGAACTATCAGTACGATAAATATGAGGTGGTGTATTTGGATGTATCAGATGAAACACAAGATCAGGTTCAGCACCTTCAAAATACTGAAATAAAAAATATCAATCTGAATCAAACACATTATCAGTATAGCCCTTCAACTTCAATTCTGATGAGAAAGCAACAAGATTTTTTTTCATCAAATTGAAAAGCAATCTTCAATATTAAG
>NW_008709504.1:949820-967813 GCF_000327385.1 Lottia gigantea
CAAATCTAGAAAAGCTCTAGAAAAACACTATACTATACATTATACAGACAGAAGCCATCTAGTATCCACTGATCAGACAGACGCCACCTAGAATCCACTGATCAGACAGAAGCCACCTAGAATCTACTGATCAGACAGAAGCCATCTAGAATCCACTCATCAGACAGAAGCCAATCTAGAATCTACTGATCAGACAGACGCCACCTAGAATCCACTGATCAGACAGAAGCCATCTAGTATCCACTGATCAGACAGACGCCACCTAGAATCCACTGATCAGACAGAAGCCACCTAGAATCTACTGATCAGACAGAAGCCAGCTAGAATCCACTGATCAGACAGAAGCCAGCTAGAATCCACTGATCAGACAGAAGCCACCTAGAATCCACTGATCAGACAGAAGCCACCTAGAATCTACTGATCAGACAGAAGCCATCTAGAATCCACTCATCAGACAGAAGCCAATCTAGAATCTACTGATCAGACAGAAGCCACCTAGAATCCACTGATTAGAAGAAGCCATCTAGAATCCACTGATCAGACAGAAGCCAATCTAGAATCTACTGATCAGACAGAAGCCACCTAGAATCCACTGATTAGAAGAAGCCATCTAGAATCCACAATGAATCAATGAAAGTGGAAATAATATACAACTATTGATTTAGAATAAAATAATTATTTTGACTGTTTAAATAGTGCTCAATACAAATGTAGAGCAATTTAGAAATTTTTATATCCAATTGTAAAGATTATAATTAATATAAGGTATATTGCTGGGAGAGATATTAAAAGGTGAAAGCAGACAATTGTGAAGTTAAATGTATTAAAAGCTTATAAAATAATTCTCTGTAGAAACACTTTCCCACAGCATATTTCACTATCAAATGAATATATCTAAAAATATAGCTTATTAAAAATGAAATTGGAATGAAGTTGGAGAAAACACCATGAAGAATAATATACTAGACTGATAAAAATATCTATTGAGATCTTACAACTATACTAAGTAATATCATTATACAATATAACTTACTAACTGAGGCTGTAATATAAACAGAAAATATATTATCTAACATCCAGATTAAATTATTAATAATTACAATAACAATTACATCTGAGTTTATTTTTACATTCTGTGATACAACAGACTTTGTGATAGAGGATGAAAACAGACACAGGGCTACTCTAGAGTTATCAATATATTAACTCTTCATTCTCATCATAAAGTTTTCAGTAAACAGAAGGATGTTTGATATTAAAATCTAACCAAGGAAATATATTAACTGAAACTTACAGCAGTAGCTCTAGCCACCTCATATCCTAATAACGGTAAACTTTCTACAGCAGCCATATCTTCACTAGCTCGATATGTATATAATACTTTATCTTTTACCACATACCACATCTTCTTCCATTTCTTATTTTTATAACTTTTTAAATATCCACTCATATCGGATCCTTCATCATTCGCGTGAACCTGAAATTTAAAATCAAGAGAGAGATGAACAGTAGTTAGTCATATAACAACTCTTATTAATCATCTTAAATCAAACTAGATAAAGTTGGTTGTAAAAAGTATTCTAACAAGCTAGATATTGATATAACAAAACAGTTAAATAATGATATACCTCTTTCAGTACAGCTGGTCGTTTTATAACACCTTTATTACTTCGAGCACTCTTTCTTATCTTCTCAAACCTGGCTTTTAGATTGGTTAAACTGACTGGTGTAGAGCTGGTAATATCTGACTCATCACATTTTGAATCTATTTCACCTCGGTCTATCTCTGTTGATATAAAATTATATTTAACTCAATCTTATATATTCACCAAGTTTCTATATATTTATAAATCAAATAAACAAGAGAATATAGCCTACCTGATTCTATTTTAACATAACATTCAGAACAAACTCTAGCGGACTTGTATTTTAAATATCGTAATGGTGCCTTGTTCTCAGAACAATTTCCACAGACAACCTACAAATATATATATATATATATTAACAACCAATTTTACTGACATATATAATATTAATATACCTAATATCAGTTTACAAGAATATCAATAAAGCTAAAAAAAACATAATCAAAAAAGCCAGTAAATTCAAATGTTGGTAAAAACTGGAGAAATAAAACCATGAATATTTTATTCAAAGATAAAGAATATAAATAGAAAAACACAGAAACATATTAGAGTAAATTACAGGACAGACTAACTTTGATTCAGATAAAATAAGAATTGAAATTTCTGTAAGTTTATGGAAACAACTGGACATTCCATAAAACAAAATAGAACCTGTTCAAACACTCTAGACGAGTGTTACCATTTAGTTCAATACAGATTAAAGGGAACTTACTCTGCCACAAGCTCGACAATGATGACGTCTCCAAGTTATAGTAAATTCACCAAGACATAACATACACATAGTAACCCTGGCATCAGGTACCATCAATGGAGCTTTATGACCCACAATAAAATCTTTATCTAATAGAGAGGTCTAGATAGAAATAGAAATATACAGTTGTATATACATCATGCTTATAATGCATTCAAATTACAGACGCTACTCATTCTCAAATGATCTCAATTTCATTCTCAGATTATCCAAATTTTTATTCAGTTTTTACATTTCTATTTCAATAAAGAAGAGAATTACAAGAAATTGAACTACATCTATCTACTAGGACATGCAGAACTCAAATCAATTAACTCTAATATTTCTACATTTAGACAGAGATATACATTTTAAACTTCAAGATAAAATTAAATAAAAAAGGCTGTTTTTGTACCCAGTCAAAGTTAAAAATGAAATTTTACCTGAGGAGTAGCATGTAATTTTACTGTTTGAAAAGTATTTTTTCTCTGGGCAGCCTCCTCGATAACATTGGATAATGTTTTTAACCAATCATCTCTTTCTTCAGGTGTGCTGTTATTGTAAATAAGATAATTTTCTTAATATAATATTATATTATTAGCTATGTGGACTCTCTGGATAGACTTATTGTTGACTTGTAAAATTCAATTAAAAGTTAAAGAGATTTACCTGGCAGCCACTGTAAAAGATCTCTGTACACTTAAAATACTGAACTCATTTTTAAAATCTTCTGCTAACGGCTTGCTAACCTGAATAAATACAATATATAATATAAAACAATGTTTATTACATGCAGTTTAACGACTAGGTGTAACGGCTTGCTAACCTGAATAAATACAATATATAATATAAAACAATGTTTATTACATGCAGTTTAACGACTAGGTGTAAGGGCTTGCTAACCTGAATAATTACAATATATAATATAAAACAATGTTTATTACATGCAGTTTAACGACTAGGTGTAACGGCTTGCTAACCTGAATAATTACAATAAATAATATAAAACAATGTTTATTACATGCAGTTTAACGACTAGGTGTAACGGCTTGCTAACCTGAATAAATACAATATATAATATAAAACAATGTTTATTACATGCAGTTTAACGACTAGGTGTAAGGGCTTGCTAACCTGAATAATTACAATATATAATATAAAACAATGTTTATTACATGCAGTTTAACGACTAGGTGTAACGGCTTGCTAACCTGAATAATTACAATATATAATATAAAACAATGTTTATTACATGCAGTTTAACGACTAGGTGTAACGACTTGCTAACCTGAATATTTACAATATATAATACTAGAGCCACACGTGGCACAGAGTGGGACTTTGCAAATGTAGCATTTTGCTAAAGACCCCGAAAAAATCAACCATCGACGATAATGAGGTCAAGCGCAAGAACTGTCTAATGTTGAGAAATTTTCATTTTTTAGAAGATTCTAATACCGGAAGTAGACGTCAGATCTCACAAATGAAAGTATCAGCAGATAGCCAAGGTCAATGACCTTTGATCAAGAGATATACGTCATCAAAATTTTTAATTGCATACGACTATAAAACCGGAAGTTGACATAGGACGGCAAATATAAAAGTATAAATAGATAGCCAATGCCAATGACATTTGATCCTACAATGGTCAAGGTCAACAAAGGTCAAGGTCAAAAATTAAAAATTTTGAATTTCCAAAACCTGTTCCTTTTTTTGAACTATGAAGCGGAAACAACCAAACTTCTAAGATAACGTGGCTCAAAACGTGATATAATTGTATGCAAAGTTCCATTTTGAACAAACGTATACTTTGCGAGTTATGCTCCTGGCCAAAAATGTCAATAATGAGTAATATAACCCAGATGTGCCACGCCCACCTTAATTTTTTTTCATTGGGTAATTGATATTTCAAATGTTATGTTGTGTTTTAAATTTCAAGCTTCTACATTAAGGTCAAAATTGAAAAATGAAAATATCCAAATGTTAAAACCCGTTCCTTTTTTGAAACTATAAAGCTGAAACAACTGAGCTGTTAACACAAACTGGCCAAAAGGATGAGGTAATTGTGTGCAAAGTCCCTTTTTTAACAAACGTATCCTATGCGAGTTATGCCCCAGCCCCAAAATGTAAACAATTAGTAATTCAACCCGGATGTACCACGCCCACCCCAATTTTTTTGTCATAGGTGAATTCATATTCAAAGTGTCTAGTTGTATTCCAAATATCAAGGTTCTACATAAAATAGGTCATAAGATATACATACACCAGGATCAAAAAGACACAAATATGGTAAAACAAAACTCAAATTTGAAAAAATCACGAATTTCAATTTTGCTTTAAAAAAGCAATTGTTCTATATCTATGTAAAGTGCATGAGAAGCACATCAGGAAACCGAAAAAATTAACCCTCTAGGTTAATTAGGTCACGTGCTAGAGCAGTCCAAAGTTGCGAATTTGGCTTTTTACGGATAGCTATAAAACCGGAAGTACATGTCGGGGTCAAAGGTAAAAGTTTCAAATGATAGCCAAGGTCAATGTCCTTTGACCCTATAAAGGTCAAGGTCATCAAGGGTCAAGGTCACGAGATAGAACTTGCAAAAAAGGAAAAGCGAAATTCAAAAATCGGCTTTCTAGTGTTTGTTGGCAATCGATTGTAGATTACATACACATCAAAATTATAAACGCCCCTTCATAGAGGCCCCATTTTTCGATTTACAAAAGTGTGTTTATTCAATACTTCCAGTCTGGATTTTATTCTAAAATGTGCTATAGAATTTTATTTGCTAAAGATCAGCTAAATTTTGTTGACCTACATACACCGGAAGTTATTCAACCGGAAGTAGATTTGAAATTCAGTCGCTTTCCTGTTCAAAAGCGGAACTGACGTACAAAATCTGACTGTACCATATTGTTTACATTAGTAAAGTCTCTTTGCATTTAACGTTTCAGATCAATCGATGCAAAAGCAAAAAAGTTGCAAAAAAATCGAAAAATCTGATCGAAAAAAGTGAGCGAGGTAGATTGTAAAAATGAAAACCCAAAGAAAATCGATGCAAAAATGCGCCTTCTAGAGCCGATTTTCGACTTTTTACACATGTTGAACTGTAGCTTCAATCCTGCTCACAAACTATTTTTAACAAATTTGGACGCATTTTAACAAAGTCAAAGGCAATAACTCAAAAATCGTTCATCGAAAATGCGTCAAGTTAAAACTTGTCCAAGATCTTATCAATTCCAATGATCACACCAAGTTTCATCAGAATCGGATGAAAATTGTAGCTTCAATCCTGCTCACGAACAATTTTTAACAAATTTCAAGGCGTTCTAAGTCAAGGGCAATATCTCAAAAACCGTTCATCGAAAATATGTCAAATTCGAACTTGACCGAGATCTTATCAATCTAAAGCATCACACCCAGTTTTATCAAAATCAGATAAAAACTGTAGTCTCTATAGTTTCTACAGTCAGTCAATAACAGAAACTTATTGTAAAATGTCACTCAGTAATGCTCTATGAACTAAAAACTCACTGAACAGAAGAGAATAAGATTTGAACCTAGCATACCTTCATTCCACTGACAGGTAAAATTTGGTTGAGTTTATAACCACTAGCTACTGATACTGTATATAACAATACATCATTAAACTGAAATATATAATATAATCAAATGAAAGAGAAGGATTTATAAAAATGTCTATATGAAGATAACATAAAGAGATGTGGTAGTATAAAGATAGCTTGCGTTGCAAGGTAACATACGCTCACTGGCAGCTGTCAGAAATAATAAAACAGTCTTTAGTGACTAAAGTACGAATTTTCTCATATTTCTCAATTCCAATGATCACACCAAGTTTCATCAGAATCGGTTGAAAACTGTAGCTTCAATCCTGCTCACAAACTATTTTTAACAAATTTCAACACGTTTTAACAAAGTCAAGGGCAATAACTCAAAAACCGTTCATCAAAAATGCGTCAAGTTAGAACTTGTCCGAGATCTTATCAATTCCAATGATTACACCAAGTTTCATGAGAATAGGTTGAAAACTGTAGCTTCAATCCTGCTCACGAACTATTTTTAACAAATTTCAACACTTTTTAACAAAGTCAAGGGTAATAACTCAAAAACCGTTCATCGAAAATGCGTCAAGTTAGAACTTGTCCGAGATCTTATCAATTCCAATGATCACACCAAGTTTCATCAGAATCGGTTGAAAACTGTAGCTTCAATACTGCTCACAAACTATTTTTAACAAATTTTGACGCGTTTTAACAAAGTCAAGGGCAATAACTCAAAAACCGTTCATCGAAAATGCGTCAAGTTAGAACTTGTCCGAGATCTTATCAATTCCAATGATCACACCAAGTTTCATCAGAATCGGTTGAAAACTGTAGCTTCAATCCTGCTCACGAACTATTTTTAACAAATTTCGACGCTTTTTAACAAAGTCAAGGGCAATTACTCAAAATCCGTTCATCGAAAATGCGTCAAGTTAGAACTTGTCCGAGATCTTATCAATTCCAATGATCACATTCACACCAAGTTTCATCAGAATCGGTTGAAAACTGTAGCTTCAATCCTGCTCACGAACTATTTTTAACAAATTTCGACCCGTTTTAACAAAGTCAAGGGCAATAACTCAAAAACCGTTCATCGAAAATGCGTCAAGTTAGAACTTGTCCGAGATCTTATCAATTCCAATGATCACACCAAGTTTCATCAGAATCGGATGAAAATTGTAGCTTCAATCCTGCTCACGAACAATTTTTAACAAATTTCAATGCGTTCTAAGTCAAGGGCAATATCTCAAAAACCGTTCATCGAAAATATGTCAAATTCGAACTTGACCGAGATCTTATCAATCTAAAGCATCACACCAAGTTTTATCAAAATCAGATAAAAACTGTAGTCTCTATAGTGCTCACAAGAAATGTTGACAGACGGACTGATGGACAGGGGCGACGACAATATACGACCACATATTCATGTGGGCGTATAAAAACTTACTAGAAAAAACATTCTTGGTTGTAATTCTTTTCTAGATAATTTCATTAATTCACCACATTTGATCAATTCCTGGAGAAAAATAGAAAAATAGAAAAACAAGAATAAAACAATTTATACAGAGAAGAAGAAAATAGAGAAAAGATTTTTATCAATCAATTGTATAAAATAATCAATTCTTGTAAAGATCTCAGAGTTCCAGTCTCGGCTACTGACAGTCAATTTGATATTAAATTTTCCTATGTTTTACACAATTCTACTGACCCGGCCTGGTTATATATAAGATAGCTTGCGTTGCAAGGTAACATACGCCCACTGGCAGCTGTCAGAAATGATAAAACAGTCTTTAGTGACTAAAGTACGAATTTTCTCATATTGAAGAAATTATTTATGCTGAATAATTCCACAAAATTTTTTAAAATCAATATCAATAACCCAAATACAACAAACAATTAAATCACACAGCTCTAATCAAGGGCAAAAAACAACTTTTGACGCGTGTTTACAAAGTCAAGGGCAATAACTCAAAAAATTTTCATCAAAAATATCTCTTGTTAGAACTTGTCCGAGATCTTATCAATTCCAATGATCACACCAAGTTTCATCAAAATCGGTTGATAACTGTAGCTTCTATTGTGCTCACAAACAAATTTTGACGCATATTTCGTAAGTTAATGGCAATAACTCAAAAACATTTCATCGAAAATGCGTCAAGTTAGAACTTGTCCGAAATCTTATCAATTTCAATGATCACACCAAGTTTCATCAGAATCGGTTGAAAACTGTAGCTTCAATAATGCTCATGAACTATTTTTCACAAATTTTGACGCGTTTTTACAAAGTCAAGGGCAATAACTCAAAAACCGTTCATCAAAAATGCATCAAGTGAGAACTTGTCTGAGATCTTATCAATTCCAATGATCACAAGTTTCATCAGAATCGGTTGAAAACTGTAGCTTCAATAATGCTCACGAACTATTTTTCACAAATTTTGACGCGTTTTTACAAAGTCAAAGTAGTGTATGAGCTTTTATATTGGTCGCATGGGGATTCCCCATTCCATTTCATTTCATGGGGAAAATGCGACCAATATATAAGCTCCCAAAAAAGACATAACTCCCTATATTTCATAAATTCTTACAGCAAAACACCCTACATTTCATAAAATTCTTACACTAAAAAATACCCTTCATTTCTTAAATTCTTACACTATAAAAAGACCTAAACTCCCTATAAATTATTACACCAAAAAACACCTTCAATCAATTTCCTACATTCCATCAAAAAAAAAGCATATTAAAAATACCCTTATATAAAAATAACATAACATTTTTAATAGCCTCGTTTTAAATAATGTTATTTTTAGTCTAGAAAGAGAGATAACTCTTGTTTTTGGAAAAAAGAAATTATGAGTACGAACTCGATTGCAATCAAGAATATGAATTGGGATTAAAGTATTTCTCTGTTTACAATTCCATTAGGAATATCAACGAAAAAAATAATCAAATAAAAATATCAACAGATAATGGAGTTACGTTCAAAACCATACGTTTACTACCAGGAAGCTATGAATACATAGCCATTAACGAATACCTATCTGAATATGGAGGAAGTGTAAATGGTAAAAACAATATTGAATTCGAAGGTAATTTGAATCTGAACAAAATAAAATTGATATTAAGAAATAATAGTCAAGTTGATTTCAACGTAGAAAATTCATTGAATACGTTACTAGGATTTGATAAACGAATATACACCCAATCCACTTTAGCACCACACAAAGCTAATATCGAGAATGATATCGATGTGATAAATATACATTGCAATTTGATAAACGGTGGATTTTTCAATAAATACAAACGTCAGATTATTTACAGTCTTCCAACATTCACTGTACCGATTGGATATAGAATTATAGAGAAACCATTTCAAACGACGTATTTACCACTTAATTCCTTTATGATTAAAGATATAAATCTGGAAATCAAAGATGGTAAAAATAGGTTTATAGATTTTGGTAACGAGGAAATTGTTATTCAACTTCACTTAAAACAAAAACATTAACACTCTTCATTCTCTTCTTGAATAGTTAGATAATCGAAATCATCAAATTCATAGTTTTCATCCATGTTCAATTCTTTTCCGTCGTTGTAAGGATACATGATTCCTTCACTGTTTGGTGCTTTTCTCTTAACTAGATTTAGATAACTTCTAAAAACTTACTTTTGTTTATCATCATCCTATGGAATAACTACTCCATTGGTGAAACTTTTTACTCATGGTTTCTTAAATTCATTTGTTACATCGTGTCCACTAGCTAATCGAATATAATCTTCTACGGTTATCTTATCTTCAGAGTAACCCTTAAACGTTTTTATTTCTTTTAGAACACCATCGGAAGTTAGAATGATATTGTATTTAATTTTTGGCGCTAAATATAAACCAAATATAATTCCACCATCACTGTAATCATTCTTTCCTTTACAATAATCATTTTCGGACACCAACCCAGCTTCATTTAAGAAATTGCTAGACGAAATGTATAAACTATCAGTATCTGTATAGTATATTTCAGGCTTATAAAATCCATTTATGACGTGAATAAAATTATTCATTATTTTTTTACTGTGAGATAAAACGAATGATCCCAAATGACTAGGTGTTAGTCCTGTAGATTTAGGAGGTTGTAACGATATCTGTTTAACTGTATTTACTTGTTATCTCCCTTTAATGTACCTCGCATGCGCACTGTAAAAAGGAAGTTCTCAGTATGTCTCTCTCTAATAAAAAACGTTGTTAAAACTCTCTAGTCTTCTCTGGCTCACCAACTTAACATACAAGACAACAACGTTACATGGTGTCAGAAGCGTGTCGAGACTAACCCAAAGACTCTGTCTACAATAGGTTTTACTGATTAAAACCTTTGGTGAGCTTAAAATCATCAAAATTCTGGTGAAGGTGTGTGAATCTATGACGTCACACACATTCCTTTCTTCGCGCTGAAGTTAAAGGTCATCTCACACCACATTGAACAATCTCAACTAAGATGGACAATCAAGTTCAACAAGTACAAATACCTGTACCTATGAACATTCCTTTTCCACCTCAACTTAATTTGAAGGGAAACATTGCTACAAACTCGAAACAGTTCAAACGTGTGTGGGAACAGTATGAAATAGCCAGTCTTTTGATTAATCGTGATATGAGGCAGAGGACTGCAACACTTCTTACGTGTTTGGGACCTGATGCTCTAGCGATTTATGATGGTCTTACTTTTGCGAATCCTGCTGATCGTGAAGATATTGATCAAATTATACAGAAGTTTGAAAGATTTTGTTTGGATCAAACCAATGAAACTTATGAACTCTATCTTTTCAATAAGCGAGATCAAGGTGAAACTGAAACTGTTGATGCTTATGTCGCAGCACTTAGAACTCTGACTAGAACCTGTAACTATGGTGTTCTAGAAAATAGTCTAATTCGTGACAGGATTGTGATTGGAATCCGAAACAACACGACTCGCAAGAAACTGTTGCAAGATCATAGACTTACTCTACAATCAGCTATTGATATTTGCAGAGCTAGTGAAACTACAGCTAATCAACTGAAATCTATGACACAAGAAGAAGTTTCATACATTAAGTCAACTAAGCCTGCCAGATATGTCAAGAAATCTTCAAAGCCTGCTGAAAATAGGAAAACTCCTACATCTCATAAGTCTTCTAAAGGCTCTACATCTACTACTCCTCAAGAATGTAAATTTTGTACTCATAAACATATTTTACAGAAGGAACTCTGTCCTGTCTGGAAACAGATATGTAATCTTTGTGGTGGTAAAAACCATTTTCGTGCAAAATGTCCTTCGACATTAAAAGAAAAATCTGTTCTAAACTCTGACTCAAGTGATGAAAATTTGCTTGCCCTAGACTATATTAACTCTGTTAATGATTTACCAACAAAGAAACTGAAAGCTATTATGGCTATTGGTAATAGTAAGGTAGAATTTCTGTTAGATTGTGGTTCAACTGTGAATGTACTCTCTAGAAAGATTTACTCTGAAATCTTTAAACCTGAAAACTTGGAGAAATCTAACACTACTCTTGTGATGTTTAACAAGTCTACACTCAAGCCAATTGGAAAATGCCACATCAAAGTAAAGAATCCGGTAAACTCTAAAGATTATCAACTTGAATTCTTGATAGTGGATGAAGCTCTTCAACCAATTCTAGGCTCTAGGTCTATACAGGAAATGGGACTCATTACTGTAAACTCTGAACTCATTTCTAAAGATTTGACTGAACCTAATCTGAACTCTATGTCAACCTATGTTGATAATTCTAGTATATCTCTAGAATCTGTGTTATCTAAATACCAAGATGTCTTCAAAGGTGAAGGAAAATTTAAAGGCCAACTCAACTTGAAGAAGTCTATTACTCCTGTGCAACTTCTTACTAGAAAATTGCCTTTAGCTATCAAAGATAAAGTGAAATTGGAACTTCAACGACTTACTGATCTTGATGTTCTTACTCCAGTTTCAACTCCTACAGATTGGATATCTAGCATGGTGGTCATAACCAAACCTTCTGGTAAACTAAGGCTATGTATAGATCCAAAACCTTTGAATAAAGCTCTTCGTTGAAACCATTATCCAACTCCTACTATAGAAGATCTCTTATCTGATCTATCTAAAGCTCGTGTATTCTCAGTCTTAGATGCTAAGAATGGTTTTTGGCATTGTGAATTGTCAGAAGAAAGCAGTTACCTCACTACTTTTGGTACACCATGGGGTCGCTTTAGATGGAAACGTATGCCCTTTGGTATCTCTCCAGCCCCTGAAGAATTCCAAAGACAAATGGATATAGCTCTAGAAGGTCTATCTGGAGTTAAAGCTATTCATGATGATATAATTGTTTATGGTGTTGGTGATACTGACTCTGCTGCTATTCTTGATCATGACAAGAAATTCACATCTCTAATGAATCGTTGTAGAGAACGACAAATCAAACTGAAGTCTCCTATATGGGTCATCTGATATCATCCAGTGGTTTAAAAGTTGATCCTGAGAAAATCAGAGCAATAATGGAAATGCAAACACCTGAAGATAAATCAGCTGTTCAACGATTACTTGGTATGGTCAACTATGTACAAAAGTTTGCTCCATGTGTATCTGAAATCACTGCTTCTCTACGTGATTTGATAAAAAACACTTCTCATTTCTACTGGGATTCTCAAGTTTATGGTGAAGCTCTTAACAAAGTTAAGAAGATTCTCTCTAATGCTCCAGTTCTTCAATACTTCGATACTAATAAGTCTACTGTTCTACAATGTGATGCATCTGAATATGGACTTGGTGCATGCTTACTACAAGATGATCGTCCAATTGCATACGCATCTCGCTCTTTAACACCTACTGATGTGAACTATGCTCAGATAGAGAAAGAACTCCTTGCTGTTGTGTTTGGAACTGAACGTTTTGAAACTTATCTCTATGGTAGAAAAGTGTTAGTAGAATCTGATCATAGCCCTCTTGAAACAATTTATAAGAAAAGTCTCCATTCTTCTAAACGTTTGCAACGTATGTTATTACGCCTTCAAAGATTTGATTATGATGGCAGGTACATACGCCCACTGGCAGCTGTCAGAAATGATTAAACAGTCTTTAGTGACTACAGGGTTGCACAATATAGCTAATAGAGTGAAACGTCAAGTCAGACGAGATATTTCGGTGAAATATTATCCGATCATCGCGAAAATCGATAGGGATTATCTTCATAATGACATTGACACACAAAATAAAAATCAAAAGAATCCATAAAGAACTGTAGCCTGTAGACTGAGCACGAGTTGCACAATATAGCTAATAGAGTAAAATGTCAGGTCAGACACTATATTTCGGTGAAAAATTATCCAATCATCATGAAAATCAATAGATCATCATGAAAATCAATAGGGATCATCTTCATAATGACAATGACATACAAAATAAAAATCAAAAGAATCTGTAAAAATTGTAGCCTGTAGAGTGAGCACGAGTTGCACAATATAGCTAATAGAGTAAAACGTCAAGTCAGACACGATATTTCGGTGAAAAATTATCCGATCATCACGAAAATCAATAGGGATCATCTTCATAACAACATTGACATACAAAATAAAAATCAAAAGAATCCATAAAGAACTGTAGCCTGTAGAGTGAGCACGAGCCAAATGTGAACGGACGTACGGACCGACGGGGTGATTACAATATACGCCCATCTTACATGTGGGCGTATAAAAAAGGATCACAAATGTTCATAGCAGATACTCTTAGTCGTGCATTTTTACCTAGTACTAAACATGATATTGATAATACTGAAACTGTCTATTGTTTAAGTGATAGGTCTAATTTTGAAACTGAGTTAGAATCTGTTAATGCTATGCAATATTTATGTGTTAGTGATGTAACTTTTAACAAAATTCTAGATGCTACTAATTCTGATATTGATATGAAACATTTAAAGTCTACTATACTTAATGGCTTTCCAGCAAAGAAAAGTGCTTTGCCTTTGTCTATTCAAACTTATTTTACTTTTCATGAGGAACTTTGTGTTCAAAAAGGTAAATATTTAAAGGTGAACGTGTAATCATACCTTTATCTTTACGTGATTATATGCTTTCTAGAATACATTCTAGTCATATTGGTGTCCAAGGTTGTTTGCGCAAAGCTCGTGAAAGCGTTTACTGGCCCAATATGAATAGAGATGTTGAAATATTTGTAAGCAAATGTGAAATTTTTAATACATTTCAACCAGAGCAACAAAAAGAACCAATGATATCTCATAGTATCCCTACTAGGCCATGGGAAACTGTTGGTACTGATTTGTTTCAATTTAATGATAAGGCTTATTGATTATTATAGACTGTTGATTATTATTCTAATTTCTTTGAAGTAGATTACCTTCGAGATAAAACTTCAGCCACAGTAATTCCTAAACTTAAAGCAAACTTTGCTCGTCATGGAATACCTACTGAAGTTATGTCTGAAGGTGGACCTCCTTTTAATAGTCATGATTTTGAAAATTTTGCTAGTGAATATGATTATGATAAGCTCTCCTAATTATCCTAAATATAATGGTAAAGTTGAAAATGCAATCAAAACTGCAAAACGCATTATGAGAAAAGCATATGAGGATAAAGCTGATGTTTATCTTGCATTATTGGATTATCGTAATACACCTACTGAAGGATTAGAAAGCTCTCCAGCTCAAAGATTATTTAGTCGTAGAACTAGAACGCTTTTGCCCACATCTTCTAAAATGTTAAAACCTGCATGTATTAAGAATGTTAATCATAAACTACGTATGTTAAAATCTAAACAAACTAAGTATCATGATCGTTCGTCTAAGGAACTCTCTAAGCTTAACGATGGTGATAATGTTAGAATTAAACCACTTCCTACTGCTAAAAATAAGAAATGGATGAAAGGACAAATTGAAGGTCAAGTAGATATTAGATCTTATCAAGTGCGAACTGAAGATGGTCGTGGCTATAGAAGAAATCGCAAATATCTACGATCTTCTAATGGAACATTTAATCCTAATTCTTCTGAAAACCCTCCTTATTTTAAGCCAATTGATATTCTGAATAATCCTCCTGTAAATGTTGATACACAACCTCAAAATACTAATGTTGATGTAAACAATGAACCTGATATTGTTAATGATAATTTTGACAATGCTCCTTATGAAATACCTATTCCAGATGTAAATGTGTCAAAACATATTAGTAAGAAAAAGCATAAATGTTCTGCACTGTAAAAAGGAAGTTCTCAGTATGTCTCTCTCTAATAAATAACGTTAAAACTCTCTAGTCTTCTCTGGTTCACCAACTTAACATACAAGACAACGTTACAGAGGTGTACAGTCAAATTCTTTTTCTTCGTCATTAATTTCAACTATATATTGACTATCATTTACTTTTTCATAGTTTATAACGTGTGAATCGAAGTTGGTTTTTAAAGTTGCTTCACTCCATAGATGTCTCGATATAGTTATATCCTACTGAATAGATTTACCATACAATGAATTACCTAGCGTGAACTTCCGTTTTATCTTTTGGGTTAGCACTATATTCTTTGAATAAATCAATTATATTATCACTTGGTGTTTCTGTGTATTCCTTTAATATATTACAAATCTCATCCATTTTATTCGTTTCAATAGATTTTCGATTTGCCGAAACTCTTCCTCCTTTAATACTTTGTCTGATAAAATATCTTATAAAAGGGTTAGTGTGCGAATAAACTTTTTCTACGTTTTCTTTTTCGGTGTGTTTCGGAACCATTCTAGTAGTTTCATACCATTCTTCTTCAACCATTTCTTTATGGTAATGATATAAATAATACCAACCCTTTAAAGATAAAGAAGGAGCCGTTAGATTATTGGAAATATTCTGAAATACAACTTCTTTCATTGCATGATTGTATTTTATCAAACAAGCTCCGAGACATAACGTATCTCTTTTAGCGTAAGATTCCCATTCGTGTCTTAAAGGTTCCCAATTATCTTTGGTGTATTTTGCTAAGTCTACATCCTCGATTTTTCTCAAATTCATTGGTAGATTAGATGAATTACCCCATTTCGCCAAACTAGATGATTCATGTTGATAGGAACATATGAAATTAATATTTTGCAAATAATTAGAGTTACCCTTTATTTCTTTCTGTCTTTTCCATTTTTTCTGTAAATATTCATCGGTGAATGAATTAGTTAAAGTTAGAGACAGAATTTCTCTGGCTGTTTTTAAAGGGCATTGTGTTAGTTTTTTTACGTTTTTGATCATGATCCAGTTATCAAAACCGCTACCGTTATGAGCAATTAATGTTATTCTTTTTTGATCTATTTTTCCTAAACGTTGTAACATTTGATGGATGTAATCTTTACCTACAAATATTTCTACTATATTCATTAATTTATTATAAAATTCTTCTGGAATGGGATCTGTCGCCTTTAAATCTGGAAAGAGATTATTTATTCTGTCTAACATTTTTCTTAGTTTTTCTAAATTAATTAACGTGCAAGAATAAGGTATGGCTTTTTTTTCGCTATAGGTTTCGCAATCCAATGCGTATAAACAATCGTCGTGAATGGTTGGAAAAATGTTTAGTTTTAGAGGTGAAATTTGCGTTATCGCATTATCATCTTTACAAGTTCTCCATATACGTTTTCATCGTAATTATCTTCTATTTCTGTAATGCCTAAGGTTTTGTTATTTCTTCTAATGAGACAGAAATGTGATTTATGTAAGTAAAATACCCAATCTAATTCTTAGGATACTTTCTTTGGTTGAAAATGTCTATGTTTGGGCATATAAATTTGAAAATTAGTATTAAATTTCTTATTAAATTCACAGATTCTAGCAGTTGTCATTCACAGATTCTAGCAGTTGTCATAACGCCTTTTCTGTTTGATTTTGAAAAACTGTTGATGAAATCTTGAAATTCTCTCGTGTAGTCTTCGTTTAAAACACGATTAACGCACTTTACAAAGCAGTATCCATCGCTCGGTATATAACAATTTATACCGCTATATTCATTGATCTTTTTGAGTAGGGTAACACCACTACCCTTTTTTGATCTTTTTATTTCTTTGAAATTGTTTTTACGTAAAATCATTTTCCTGTGAAATACCAATCAGAAGCATCCGATTTATTATCCACTGTTGCGAAGAAATTGCGAAAAGTTTTGGCATTAAAGCCTACAAATTGCATGTATTGTTTGTGTCCTCCATCTTGAATTATCTCTCCATCTACTTCAATTTGCCCTTTAAATGTTAAAAATTTATCAGTGATAAGCTTAATAACAATGGAAAAAAGTTCATATGATATGAATTTTTCATCGTCTAAAATTTCAATTTTATTCATATTTTTTAAGCAACTATTTTTAACTAGCAATTTTTAACTTTTATTGATGATATATCTACATCAAATTTATCTAATATTTCATTGAATTTTTCTAATTCTATTCAATGGTTATGTTCTTATCTTCTCTCGATCTTTCGAAAAAAAATGAATAATTTATTAAGATATGTATTTAAAGTTTCCGTTTTTTTTAAGAACTTTCTGTTTTGATGTAATTATTGGAAGCATTAATCTACCGGTTACGGCTGTTGCCACCATTATCCCTACTAGTAGAACTGTACTTAATGTTTTGAAAACAGAATCAATTCTACTCCATGTTTTTCTACATTTGTTGAAGTGTTTTAGTTTTTCTTTTAGTTCGTTTTGTTTTTCTATCATGTAGTTTTTTCTGCTTTCTAGTTCCATTTTTTAGGTAATTAAATTAAGTGAATTTCTGATAAAGCTGTTTCTTGTTCACCATCATCAATAAAAACTTCTAATGATATTAACAACATTTGTTCTTTCGAATCATTAATCTTATTCAGAAGAGGTGAAAATTTTGGTTTTTCAATAGAGATTGATATATTAACATATGCATCAACATCATCTGTTATTGTTGGTATCAAAAATTTTTGTTTTTGTTGACTTTTATGAATATCAATTGAGGTAAATATATCACTATTAACAAAATATAGTTTTACATATTCAAAATGTTCAACAAAAAGAAAAAAGGGGGGGT
>NW_008709504.1:967966-1028798 GCF_000327385.1 Lottia gigantea
CCCCCTTTTTTCTTTTTGTTTTACAATTTATCTCCCTGGGTGTTCCAACTTTGGATTTATCTTGTTAGCCTCCCCACCCTCTCACTCCCCCCCTTACGGAACCCCCTCACAGCCCTTCCAAATCTGTTCCTTACCGGATGGCCATTTCACCGTCCTACACATGTCAGTTCCTTTTAACGTCATAATCCAGTATCCAACGTCAACGTATCTCTATCTAGAACAATGGATGCCTGCAAACTCTGCGAGAAGACCTTCTCTAAGAAGTGCCACCTTTCCAGACATGTACAAGAAAGACATTTCCCCACATTCATTTACTGTACCACATGCGGAAAACCTTTCCGCAGGAAAGAATATTTGAAGAGACACTCTTGCCGGAAAACTACAGATAAAACTACAGCTGATAAAATAACCCAGCCCACGGACCTCCTGGACCAAGCCATCCATGACACCATCGGGCCTATGGCTATGGAAGAAGAGGAAGCCAATGGAGATTCTCACTCGATCTCCACAACCTGTTCCACGGAAACTATATTCGTGGCACAAGATAACACTGGACAGCTAAGCCCGGGATTCCTCTTCCCGCCACAAAATCAGTGGAAAAGAACTGACCCGATTGATATCATTGGCGCGTCAAACTGAGAGGCAGGGTCACCAAACCTACTTGGTGCACCCTTCCCAACAGAATGCTGGGAAACCTCCGCAACTTGCAGGAGCGACATCTGGTCGAACCGCGATCGAGTGTCAGATGCAAGATTCCGAATCCCTCGTGATGATCCTGTACTGCTATGCCAGTTGACCAACGAAGACCTATTCCACGATGAACTCATCAACAGTCTTCTTCTTCAATAAATCTTTTTACAGACTTCTTACTTTGTATTCTGTCCCCTCTTTTCCAAAAACTCTTTTTTTCCACTTCCTACACACACGGCCCGTCTTAACCCAGACAGCCTATTCTAGGTACTTCATCCCTTCCCCTGCACTGGATCCAATTAAGCCTGCAAAAAACCGGCATCCTTGGCTCAAATCAACCCCGGTATAAAATCCACCCCGGTAACCCCGTTAAAAGAAACCCCGGTAAAAACAGACCCCGTTAACCCCGGTAAGAAATCAATCCCGTTAACCCCGGTAGAACTAACCCCGTTAAACCCCGGTAAAACAAACCCCGTTAACTAACTCCGGTTTTTAGACCCCGTTAAAACTAACCCCGTTAAAAAGAAACCCCGTTAAACCCCGTTAGACACCCCGCTATCTGAACAGTATAAATAGAACCCCGAAGAGTGAGTTTTATTAATCAGTCTGAAGAGTACACCCAAGTACGAAACTAGTCACTGATAACTAGGGATAACTGGTCGCCTCGCCCATTCTTATCTCGTATATTCAAAATGTTCGTAAAAACTCATAACTCATATTTCCTTCTTTTTGTGGTTCTGGATTTCTAATTATACTTGTTGATGCTAGAGTTTCCGTTTCCAATAACATATCAAAATGACTCAATGTAAATTCATCTTCTTCTTTATCTGGTATGATTAACATTCTAAACCTGTCTATATATTTTCCACTCGTTTTAATTTCATTTAACTGACGAGGCTTGCTGTTTTCTTCGTTAATTTCATATTTCTACACTGTATCCACCATTGATAAACTAAAGAACTGTTTGAGCGTTAAATTTTTTATATAAACTAAAGTTTTGTCTGAAGAATATTGATTCAACTTTTACCTGAAAAGGAAAAGTTATTTCAATTATAACTTTTCCTTGGAAAATAAATTGTCTTGATTGACGAAATTCAACCATATCAAAAAGACCTGAGGGGAGGTTAATAATACCATCTTCACCAGAATATACTCTTATATTTACTGTAAATCCATATTTTTTATATTCATACTCTCTTGATCTATCAATATTATCAGTAATAGAAGCATCATCGTCACGTCTAAAACTTACAAATGGAAGATTGAAATAATATGATTTATTTTCTTGCTTGATTTGCTTTTCTAATGTGACTATATTTTTATCCTGTTTCAAAACTAGGTTATTAATAGTGGTTATCTGTTGTTGAATAACACTATCATCAATGTTCTGTATTTGTTGTTGAATATAGGTTTTGATTTCGCTATCATCTATGTTTTGTATTTGTTGTTGAATATAGGTCTTAATTTTGCTATTTTGTAGTTTAATATTTCTTAGTTCTTTTTGGAATTCACTGTTAAGTTTAGTTTCCAGAGCATTTAATTCCTGTTGAAACGTATCTTCATTTTCATCTGGAATGTTATCTATTAATTGTTGAATGTCTAATTTCCAATCTTATCCTCTAATTTAGATATTAATGAAATTAAATTTTGTAACTCAGTTTTATTCGCTACGTTGACCAATTCTTTTTGAATAAAACTTATTAAACCTTTAACCTCTTGTTGTAGTTTTTAAAATCATTAATAAAATTTTTTTTATTTAGTTGACGTTTGAAGAATCTTTTAACATTACTTATTTTATCTTCTAAATGGTTTTTTTTTACTTCAATTGAATTTATTTGTTCCCGTAAATATTTCTTGTGAATGGCGTCATTATCGGAGATTTTAAATTAGTTATGGTAAAATTGTTCATATCTAAATCACCTTGAAGTGTGTCTCCAATTTGATCCACAAAATAAGGTTTCGCTTTATTTATCCAAGCTGTAGTGTAGTTTTTTAGTTTCTAAAGATAAAGAAACTAATCCAGACTTATCTGCCATTTTTATTGAGTTAAATTTATTACAATTTCTTCGAATTGTTTTCCTAAACTCAACTGATATAAAACCCAAAGTGAAAGCTGACAACAAAACTTTTGTCCCAGTAATTGAATTTGAAAGGAAGAACATTTGATTGGTTTATTAGTCAATTGCATTATCTCTTCAGTTGGTTCTAATCCATCAGAATCAAAGAAATATAAGTCATTTGAAGAGTCTTTGTACAAAGCAGAATGATGAACTCATTTTTGATCGGAAGTATGTATATTTGTTATAGTGTAAAATTTACCATTCTTATATTTGAGATCATTATTTCATCTCTCATACAATAATAAAACAGTGATATATTTAACTCATTCTCCCATCTCATAAGTTAAAAGTTTGTGGTTGTATCAGTTCCATATTCATCGAGAAAACTATTCATTTTTAAAAGTCGGTTTTTTGAAGTTCGTTTTGATAAAACCTTCCTATGATTTGTTCTTTGTCTTGATCGATTAATTCAAATGTCGGAGGTAATGTGGTGTTTACTTTATCAACGATGAATATTTCGTTTGTCCAGTATCCAACGTAACCTTTTTCGAATTTACTTTTATATTTGAAAATACAAACTCGATCTCCGACTTTAAATTTGGGTTTGATATTTAAATTCTTTATTTTATTTTCGTAGTTATGTTGCGCGTTAATTGACTTTATAATATTTGGATTACTCGAGGCTTGTGTTGGTGTGACACCTATAGATGAATGAATTTTATTATTGTATTCATCTACAACCTCTGGTAATATTTTAAGCCATTTTTGAGATTTCAATTCCGTGAATTTTTTGAATAATTTATTTTTTAGAGTTCTATTATATCTCTCAATAACTACAGCTTTACCTTCATTATGTGTACTGTAAATTTCAAATCCCAGAGATTTCATATTTTTTTATAAAATTCACTTCCTTTATCTACCCACAGTTTTTCTGGATGTCGGTTAGATTGTTTCATAATCGTTTCAAATGCGTGTTTGACTGATAATCCTGTTTTGTTTATCTCGTATACAAATCTATAACTGTTAAGCAATATTTATATCCTCTTTCGACTGGCATATTAATTAAATCGGCTGACCATATTACATCTTTTTCAAATACTTTAACTTTTAAAAAGTTTTTAGTTTTTCTAAATTCTTTATGAATTTCATCTGCTAATCCCATACCCAATTTCATCTTTGCTTTTAACAGTTTAATGATTAATACTCTTTGCATTCTCTTTTTGAAAGTTGGATTTGGAATATTTTCAAGTTCGATTATCATTTGTCTGTCTGCTTCGTGTCTGAAGTTTATGTCTTTGTTTCTGTATAGTATGTCGTGTTTAAGCGCAGCGGCGTCAACTCTATTGACTGGTTCTTCCCCTGGTTTGGCTTTATCGTTTTCGTCTAATCGCAGATCTAACCTAGTACCTGGACCAGTGTAATTATGACCGGGAAGATGTTTTTCTGCGGAATATTTCGCCCATGGAAATCCAGGAAGAGAACCCAATGATTTTTGTATATCTCTTTAACCAAAATAAGTTTTTGGAGTGTGAGCGACTATCATTTTTATCCTATAACTTTAAAACCTTTTCCTTTCCTTTCTTCTAATCTCCTGTTTCGCAGTTTTCTTATTAGCTCTATTCTTTCAAATTCACTGTGTCGCTTATACTGTAGCCCGCTTCCGCGATTGAGCCGATGGCTTTCGCTCTGGTTGAAATGAGTGATTTGTTTTTTGAAACAAAGCTAGCTACTTTTGGAATTATTGTTTTACCTAGAGAAAATAATGAAGAAAAGATACCGTCGCCCGAATAATCTTCGAATTTGTGTTGTTTGTGTTTTAGAATTAAACTCATCCTATTTTTAAATGAGTTAATTTAACGAAGAAATTGTGGTCTGTATTTTTTTTATCCAATAAAGAGTTATCTCCCTTTTCTAGAAGTTTCTAGACTAAAAATAACATTATTTAAAACGAGGCTATTAAAATACCGGATGTTAAGCGAAACAAGGAAGTTATTTTTATATAAGGGTATTTTTAATATGCTTTTTTTTTGATGGAATGTAGGAAATTGATTGAAGGTGTTTTTTGGTGTAATAATTTATAGGGAGTTTAGGTCTTTTAGTGTAAGAATTTATGAAATGAAGGGTATTTTTTTAGTGTAAGAATTTCATGAAATGTAGGGTGTTTTGCTGTAAGAATTCATGAAATGTAGGGAGTTTAGGTCTTTTTTGGGAGCTTATATATTGGTCGCATTTTCCCCATGAAATGAAATGGAATGGGGAATCCCCATGCGACCAATATATAAGCTCATACACTACTAGTCAAGGGCAATAACTCAAAAAGCGTCAAGTTAGAACTTGTCCGAGATCTTAAGAATTCCAAAGATCACACCAAGTTTCATCAGAATCGGATGAAAACTGTACCTTCAATCCTGCTCCAAACAATTTTTAACAAATTTCAAGGCGTTCTAAGTCAAGGGCAATATCTCAAAAACCGTTCATCGAAAATATGTCAAATTCGAACTTGACAGAGATCTTATCAATCTAAAGCATCACACCAAGTTTTATCAAAATCAGATAATAACTGTAGTCTCTATAGTGCTCACAAGAAATGTTGACGGACGGACCGACGGACAGGGGCGACGACAATGTACGACCACATATTCATGTGGGCGTATAAAAATATAATCTACTGACCCGGCCTGGTTGTATGACCTCAAACTGACCAATCAGAGCGTTTTGAATTTCCATTAGTTTCTGTACATCATCCTATAAATACAATGATATAGTTGTAACTTAAATAAATAATAACTTAACTTAACAAATATTGACCCGTTTTAACAAAGTCAAGGGCAATAACTCAAAAACCGTTCATCGAAAATGCGTCAAGTTAGGGTTTGTCCGAGATCTTATGAATTCCAATGATTACACCAAGTTTCATCAGAATCTGTTGAAAACTGTAGCTTCAATCCTGCTCACAAACTATTTTTAACAAATTTTGACGCGTTTTTACAAAGTCAAAGGCAAATAACTAAAAAACCGTTCAATGAAAATGCGTCAATTTAGAACTTGTCTGAGATCTTATCAATTCCAATGATTACACCAAGTTTCATCAGAATCGGTTGAAAACTGTAGCTTCAATCCTGCTCACAAACTATTTCTAACAAATTTCAAGGCGTTCTAAGTCAAGGGCAATATCTCAAAAACCGTTCATCGAAAATATGTCAAATTCGAACTTGACCGAGATCTTATCAATCTAAAGCATCACACCAAGTCAATATCAATATCAGATGAAAACTGTAGTCTCTATAGTGCTCACAAGAAATGTTGACGGACGGACCGACTGACAGGGGCGACGACAATATTCATGTGGGCATATAAAATTAATCACACCTTCCCTCTTAAGTTAACTTATAAATAATAACTTATAAAATAATCACTCCTTCCCTCTTAAGTTAACTTTTAAATAATAACTTAACTTACAAAATAATCACTCCTTCCCTTTTAACTTAAATAAATAATAACTTAACTTATAAATAAGTCAACAATATCTTAAGAGAAGATTTTTTTTTCGATTTTGTAAATCTTCACTTACCCCTTGTCTTGTACTTTGATCAGCATGGTCGGCTACTTTACTAACAATCTTCAATGCATCTAGAAAATAATATAAACAAACACTTTACTAACAATCTTCAACGCATCTAGAAAGTAATATAAACAAACACTTTACTAACAATCTTCAACGCATCTGGAAAGTAATATAAACAAACACTTTACTAACATTCTTCAACACATCTAGAAAGTAATATAAACAAACACTTTGCTAACAATCTTCAACGCATCTAGAAAGTAATATAAACAAACACTTTACTAACAATGTTCAACGCATCTTGAAATTAATATAAACAAACACTTTGCTAACAATCTTCAACGCATCTAGAAAATAATATAAACAAACACTTTACTAACAATCTTCAACGCATCTAGAAAGTAATATAAACAAACACTTTACTAACAATCTTCAACGCATCTGGAAGGTAATATAAACAAACACTTTACTAACATTCTTCAACACATCTAGAAAGTAATATAAACAAACACTTTGCTAACAATCTTCAACGCATCTAGAAAGTAATCTAAACAAACACTTTACTAACAATGTTCAACGCATCTTGAAATTAATATAAACAAACACTTTACTAACAATCTTCAACGCATCTAGAAAGCAATATAAACAAACACTTTACTAACAATCATCAACACATCTAGAAAGTAATAAAAACAAACACTTTACTAACAATGTTCAACGCATCTAGAAAGTAATATAAACAAACACTTTACTAACAATCTTCAATGCATCTAGAAAGTAATAAAAACAAACACTTTACTAACAATGTTCAACGCGTCTAGAAAATAATATAAACGAACATTTTACTAACAATCTTCAATGCATCTAGAAAGTAATATAAACAAACACTTTACTAACAATCTTCAACGCATCTAGAAAGTAATATAAACAAACACTTTACTAACAATCTTCAACGCATCTAGAAAGTAATATAAACAAATACTTTACTAACAATGTTCAACGCATCTAGAAAGTAATATAAACAAACACTTTACTAACAATGTTCAACGCATCTAGAAAGTAACATAAACAAACACTTTACTAACAATCTTCAACACATCTAGAAAGTCATATAAACAAACACTTTACTAACAATGTTCAACGCATCTAGAAAGTAATATAAACAAACACTTTACTAACAATCTTCAACGCATCTAGAAAGTAATAAAAACAAACACTTTACTAACAATGTTCAACGCATCTAGAAAGTAATATAAACAAACACTTTACTAACAATCTTCAACGCATCTAGAAAGTAATAAAAACAAACACTTTACTAACAATGTTCAACGCGTCTAGAAAATAATATAAACGAACATTTTACTAACAATCTTCAATGCATCTAGAAAGTAATATAAACAAACACTTTACTAACAATCTTCAACGCATCTAGAAAGTAATATATAAGAAGAACATGAACAATAATAACAGGAGTAAAATATCTGGTAGAATATACATATCAAGGTTTGGTTGAACACATACTTGTTTGGACTCTTCATATTTTATTACATAGAATTACACGTCATGATGGTACATCACAACTTTAATCAAATAATAATAATAACTTACTAATAGTATTCTGATAATCAGGAGAATCTGTTTTTAAATGTTTTAAATAATCTGAAATAAAACCAAAATATAACTTTATTTCTAATACTTGATATAAATATTATAAAATAGTAGGGGGCCCTAATAATAATAATAATAATAATAATAATAATTATAATAATAATAATTTCAACACTACCTTGTAACAAGAGTCTATATTGTGGAATTCTCTGAATTGGTTTTAACATGTGATGTTTTAAAGCTAGACTGGCACACCGTGGACTAGACTGAAATATTTTAAACATGAAATAAATTTAAATTGTCTTCAGTCAGAACAATATCAGCTAAATAGATCAAAACGTCCCCTTAATAAATCATGAATCTACCTGACTGATAAAAGAACATAGATTTCCAATAATATTCCATAGGCAACCTTTTACAGGACTCGTTCATACCTGATGTTACAGAGAGTCCACATATCTAACAATGTCTATTCAGTATCCCTTTCAGAGAGTCCACATATCTAACAATGTCTATTCAGTATCCCTTTCAGAGAGTCCACATATCTAACAATGTCTATTCAGTATCCCTTTCAGAAAGTCCACTTTTCTAACAATGTCTATTCAGTATCCCTTTCAGATAGCCCACATATCTAACAATGTCTATTCAGTATTCCTTTCAGAAAGTCCACTTATCTAACAATGTCTATTCAGTATCCCTTTCTGAGAGTCCACATATCTAACAATGTCTATTCAGTATCCCTTTCAGAGAGTCCTCATATCTAACAATGTCTATTCAGTATCCCTTTCTGAGAGTCCACATATCTAACAATGTCTATTCAGTATCCCTTTCAGAGAGTCCACATATCAAACAATGTCTATTCAGTATCCCTTTCAGAGAGTCCACATATCTAACAATGTCTATTCAGTATCCCTTTCAGAGAGTCCACATATCAAACAATGTCTATTCAGTATCCCTTTCAGAGAGTCCACATATCTAACAATGTCTATTCAGTATCCCTTTCAGAGAGTCCACATATCTAACAATGTCTAACAAAAATATTCAGTATATTTTAGCTGTTATTTTAATATTAAATCAACCATACCTCAAATTGTCTAACAGCAGCAGCGAAAACTGGATTCTTTTTCATATTATCATCTAAAATGGATGTTGAATTCTTAAAATTCTTGATATAACTTGAATACATCTTTAAAAATGGTCCCTTCTTTACGAATATATCAGCTACTTTCTGGTGTTCTTCCCTAAAAAAAAAAATAAAGGATGAGTTTAAATAAGAATGTAAATGAGAATTTCCTACGGTATGGGTCATACACAGATTCAAATGATATCTTTTACCATGTTATAGTCTATCAAAATCAATTTAAACTTACCACTTTTGAATTCTTTCGTTTAAGTCCCGTAGCAAATCCTCGTTAAAATTTTGTAATTGTGGTAAAAAGTCAAGGATTTTATTGAGCACTTCGTTTGAAATAACCGGTTTATCAGATTGTTCTGTAGCTTTCGACATTGCCACTCGAAAATCCTGAAAAATAACAAGATAAATAGGAAGTTTAACATTCTGATGGTAAGAATAACACTAGAGATTTACCTTATTGACCACTGAAGATGTACAGCAAATTAAATAACACTAGAAATTTACAGAAAATCAACATGAAATACTAAAAGAGTTTGAGTACTCCTAAAAAGATTGCCAATTAATAAACATAATAAATAACATAATAAATAACATAATAAATAACATAATAAATAAACATAATAAATAACATAATAAATACAATTGAGAAAGATGAAAAAAATGTCGTACCACATTGAGCAGTTTAAGAACATCAACAAACACCATTTCAGATGTCATTATTTCTTTTGCTGTTAAAAACGCTTTCCTGTTTCTCTTAGCATCCTGGAATGACAGTCAAGAACAACTTATATTGTAAACATTATAACAGGTGAAAACAAAATATAGGTTTTCTTTTATCAATCAACAAGTAACAATCTAGTGATGTAACTTACCATAACTTCCTCATCTTCTTCTGATTCAGACCCTGATGAATCATTCTGATTATTTTCTAAAGAACCACTTTCAGAATAACTACTCTGTCCACTAACACCACTGACTGGTCGTGATTTATCTGATTTTGGTGTCGAAGATCCTGATTTATTCTGTTTAGAACTTTTACTGTAACCATCATCTATTTTCTCTCCTTCACAACTTTGATCAATACTCGGATTTGAACTTTTTATAGACCCACTGGACTCAGACAACCGATCTATAGACTCTTTCATCAGGTCTTTTAAAGATTCACTGTAATTTCTGGGTGGCAATTGTGGAGGAGGCGTAGTTTCTTTCGTTCCTGATTCCAATTCGTGAATTGATGGTGATTTATCACGAGAAACTGGTGAAGGAGGTTCATCACGAACCAGGTTGTCTGGTATTTCGTGATAATCGTGATCTGATGAGACTTTAGAGACATTGTGAAGAGGAACTGTCGTGTCTAGATCAATTTCCACTGTTTCGCCTGTAATCAGTGGATCAATGTCCGTCACTAAAAATCCCTTTGATTCCTGATTGGATAATTTAGGAGTATTTTCATTTTTTGGAGATTCTGTTGTTGACTTTTGTTTGGAGAGTTTTGATTTTGAGGGATGATTTTTTAATCTTGAAAGTGAAGGGGGGTTTTCAGGGGGAGGGGGTGCTTTCCTGACTGGGGTTGGTTTAGTATCTGAGGTTGGTTTAGAGTCAGGAGTCTGTGGTTGAGTAGATTTTAGAGCAGATTTGATCAATCCAGCTTGTCTGTTAACCTTAGAGACATCCTCAGATGATGACATACTATTAGTGTCTGGAAGATCTTGTGGTTTATTTCTGGGGGGAAGGGGAGGCGGTTTATCAGGGGTGGGGAAGACTGGGCGTTTTGGCACTGGGGGAGGCTTGGCTTTTTCATCCACAAGACTTCTCATTCCTGTAACATCAGACTGACTACGACCAACTCGTGGTAAAGTTGTTCGTTTGGGTTTTGGTGGACATTTCTTACGAGTCCCTGCATCACTACAATTAGAATCCAGACTTTCTGTGGATCCTCCACTAATAGATTCCAGATCTATGTGTCGAAAAATTTTTGATGCAGCTCGTTTTGGGCGTGGGGGTGGTACTGGGGTGGAAGACATAGAACACCTAGATTGAGACCGGTCTGCTTGTGTTTTCTCAAAACTAGTTGGGTCCATCGAATGACGTCGAGGCACTACTTGTTTTGATTTGTCTCCATTTTCTAATTCTTGAACATCCTCTACTGGTGGCTCGCAATATTCTGGTGGCTCCAATTTCAGATCTGATGTGTTGTTTAATGTTTCTGCATCTGCCAATTTTTTGTTCAGTAGAGCCTCGATTTCCTTTAACATATCACAAGTTTCTTCTGGAGAATTCTGAGCTAAATGAGGAAGTTTTGCTTCCTTTTCCTCGGTATTTTCCTGTTGAGCAGACGACACTTCCAGACTTTCTGTTTTTGAAATAACGCTGAGATTGTCTGTAGAAATGGAGGATACGGAAGTTTCAAAACTTTGTGTATCTTGTGATGTGAGAGACAACGACATTGACACGTTACTGTCCGTCAAACTTTCACTCTTACTTGGGGATTTCATAGAAATATCCAGCACCTCCGTTCTGCATCCCATCATTTCCGTCAAATACGAAGAATCACTTGACAGATCTGAATCACTTTCCTGACGAAATTTTCCAAGACTGTTCCGAACTTTTGGCACTGGTCGTGAAGGTAGTTTACATTCAATATCCTCCATTGAGGGTGATTTTAATCGTTTGTCAAGGTCATCAGTTTCAATATTATTGTTTTTAACATCCTTGTCTTCCGTTTCCGTGGTAATATTTTTCTGTCGTGTTTTTGATCTTGGAGTAACAGTTTCTGGTATTTCACTATATAAATGTTCTGAATGGGTAAAAAATGAACTATTATCAGTCTCTATTGCACTCTCACCCGATTTATTCTCAATTTCCTTATTATTTACAATTTCTAGTACATCTGGTACATCTACCTTCAATATAGCACTATTGTCTTCATCTTTTACTACAGCTGCATCCACATGACTTGACACCACACTCTCTTGTTGACCTTTAACCTGACCTGACACACTCTCTTGTTGACCTTTAACCTGACTGGCTTTGGAAGGGAAATCGATCACAGTTTCTTTAGAGTTAGGGCAAGTCTTTATCCTATAAACATTTCTTTTAGATTTTGTAACCGACGCTGGGGAGGTGATTGTTTTTTCTACTTTAGAGTTATCCGCCTTAGTAACAGTCTCGCCAGTACAAACTTTTCCGTTTGGTGTTGATTTTGATGTGACCTCTGAACTTTCATTGGCAGCAGTCTCTTCTTTTTGATTGGCTGATTGTGAATCATTAGGTTTGAATTTTTTGGGTAAAACTTTCGGTGTCCTACAGGGTGAAGCTTTAATACCAGGTGATCCCTTGATATTGCCCCTGGGTGGCGTGGCTGGTAGAGGGGGTGGGGGTGATTTTGGAGAATCTGAAATTAGTAAGATGATATTATTAATAGAAAAGTTTTTTTGTGATTCTAAAAAAAAACTTACCCTAGACCACCTCCTATGAAGACCTCATTTAATTTGTTATTTTCCTAGTGAATGTCAGGTTACAGTCGAAATCAACAGATCTTATACAATTTATAGACTTATAGTACAAAATCTTTTAAAAACTACAGAATACAACTTTTCTCACAAGCCCTGACTTAAACTAGAAAACAAAACATTGTACCAACTTTCTATCAGCATTCTGTTGTCTGATATCCTAAACTGTCAAGCCATTATAACTTATTCAAAATATAAGTTTCTATCTTTAAAAAGATGTCACCTGGCAATGTTTCACCCCAAAAAAACTACCTGTACCATCCTACCTCATACTATTACTTACACAAAATCACTACTGGAAGTCAGTAAAATACAGCTATTAACAGGTGGGTGAGGTCATATACTTAATGTTTATATTCAAAGTGAAATGAAATGAAGTTTTTGAGTCCTACTGATTAGCACTTAAATAAACTAATGAAGATTGCCAACACCATGCAGTGTACAATGTATTTAGGAAATGTCAAGATACTTAAACTCAAATGATATCGAAACATTCCAGAACCTAAACAGAGTTTAACTGAACTGTTCATATTTTATACTGTTTTTGTTTGCTACTCATTAAAACAACAAGAATTTACTATACTCACACTCTCTAGTATTTAAAGGGAATTATAAATCAAAATTCAGACATTTTTATTAATTAACTACCTTCTTTAAAAAATTGAAATGAATTTAGAAATTTATACTTATCTCTTTTCCTCATTGGATAAATTAACATATAAACAATATACAGACATACTTTCCCTTTATACTTTCCTTGTATACTTTATACTTATACTGAATGAATTAATACAAATAGGGATGAATGAATGAATACACAGGGATGAATAAATGATAGAAGGGGTCTCAGTTTAAATGAATGAATGTACTAATGACAGGCAAGGTCTATAATTAAACTAATGAATGAATGTACTAGTGACAGACAAGGTCTATAATTAAACTAATGAATGAATGTACTAATGAAAGAGAAGGTCTATAATTAAACTAATGAATGAATGTACTAATGAAAGAGAAGGTCTATAATTAAACTAATGAATGAATGTACTAATGAAAGAGAAGGTCTAAAATTAAACTAATGAATGAATGTCCTAATGACAAGCAAGGTATATAATTAAACTAATGAATGAATGTACTAATGACAGGCAAGGTCTATAATTAAACTAATGAATGAATGAATGAATGTACTAATGACGGACAAGGTCTATAAATAAACTAATAGAACTACTCTAGTAAATAAAGAAAGTATTCATACCATTTTGACTAGTTTTTGATGGACTAAGAGTTGGTTTGGCTGGTATAGCAGGTTTTTGAGCAATAGGGGGTTTAGTAGGTCGAGGAGGCCTGGGTCTTCCTCCACCAGGAGACGGTCTGAAATTAACAACAACATCACAATAAATAGATGGTTTTTAGTTAGACCCAATTTATCACTCAGTGGATGATGGAAAATGACTAGTTAGATCCAGTGTTTTAATTACAGTTTAAATAGAACGTAACAAACAGGAGAAGAGACTTTGATCATAGTTTTATTATTCTGACTTCCTCATATAGATAAAAACACTTTACTCTATACAGTTAAACCATACAATCTAGTCTACCATGCTGACCTGAGTACAGGTCAAACTTCATATTTCACTAGGTTAGTGTGTCATTTACTCCAGTCTATAATACAAACTTTAGATTCAACTTTCTAATTTTATTCCATAGTCAGCTTAAAAATACTAGGAGTGAATCCTGTTAGAAAATCAAAATTAAAAAAGAAAAATACATACTTAGGTGATATCTGTCTTTCCCCTCTTCCATTAGAATCACCAACTGTCAATTTTCCAGACTGATTTTTTTCTGGTGGACATTTCTTCACCGATACTGAAATATAGTTAAATAAAAGTAAATATTTTTACTTTAATTCAAACTATTTTAAAAATTAAAATATCTTTGAATGATATGAAAAATATGCCAATCAATCGGGGGATGAGAAAGGGGTGTAAGAGAGAACTAACTGTGGTCTGTATTATTAGTACAATTAAGGGTATCAGGTCACAAATTGAATATTTATAGTCTCTCTATACTAGACCAGGGGGCATTATCATACTGAGTTTATTTATAGTAACACTTTCAATATTTCCTGTTATTACTACACCACTTGCTACTCTCTACTGTACAACTTCATCTTCCTTAAACCTACCAACACAGCTACTATACACTGTACATTTTCTTCCTTATATTATATAACATTATACACCCTACCCTACACTATAGAACAATAATACTAATATTCATAAATAAAAAGAAGACAGATTTATACCAGTCCAGTAAGAAAGAATGAATAGACTGAATAGACTACAGTAGCTGCCATAAGGGTTAGCTGAAAATTGGGACAAACTTTTGCCACCAACAAGTATAATCAATTAATGAATCATATAGACATAAGATCTGTAACTGTAGTGTCATTATTTTCTTATTTAGTAAAATGCATATTTTGGAGTCAATTTTCAGTTTGTTTTCATTTGACACCCTATCTATACTATCAAAAGTTTGGCTATCTTACCATTTCCCAGGTTGTCCATGTTGGATTATTTCTCTCCTTCATGTCCTGATCATATTAAACTTTACATTCCCGATCAATTATTTCATACTGGATGACAAATTCATGACACTTGTGCAATTTTTTTTATCGAAACTTTTCAACTTGTTTATTATGGCTGTATTTCCGGTATATCACGTGACCTACTTCCAGTAATTTTCTGTCCCGATGATCGAGTCGAGTCGTTTCGTTATATCAAATGTAATGGGATGTTTCGTCCACTATTTCTGGATGATACGAACCATAGGCCTGATTTAAAAAGTGCTTAAATATATTTTTATTAGAAATATTGAAAAGCTTGATATAACTACAAATTGCTATAAAAATTTCCTAATATATATATTGTTTTTTGGACTTGTTAGACTAAAGTTAGGGCTATCCGACATCTCGTCAAGACATAATGAAAACGTGTTTGTAGATGTATATTTGCTGTGTAATGTTTAGGGATTGAATGACCAGGAATCTCCCAGGTATCAACCCAGTGTTTATATCACGCTAATAGTTTTATGACGATAGGACAAGCTATCTATAAACTATATTTGAATTTCTACATGAAATGACGAGACAAAGATCCTACTCGAGTTTAATTATTATAATAATATTTATTCATTGATCATATCGATAAAATACAACCTTCAATTTTTAAAACTGTTTTATAAGTTTAAAAAATCGTGTCAGATTGGTAGATAAAACTCTGATGTTAAACGGGGTGTGATTGGTAAATACCTGTCGGGCTTTCCGTGTCTCTGGATCATACGATGCGATATTCTTTCAAGAAGCCGTACCAGATAGATTTACAATCAAGAAATATACAAGATCCAAGCAAATACACCTCATTTAATACTTCAATTTCAAAAGTTTATGGTTCATTTCAGCCTGGAAGAACTTGAGCGGATTATGACAATAATCTTGCTGTTAAAGCAGATAGAAACTTTCCACTTTCCACATGGGATAGCTTCTTTAATGATAAATTCTAAACGATGGTAAAATGCTGGTGGGATGACGGATAACAGATTGTAATGATAACAGACAAATATATATATTTCATATAATACAGAGGAAACGGATTCATCCAAAATTAAAAAAAATGTATATGACGTCAGAATTTCTTTAAGAATTGTGTTAGGATAAAACCACAGACTCCAGAAAATATTATTTCAGTTGATTTTCATTGATTGGATATTGTAGATCGAAAATCTTAAACTTTGCAAAACTTGAGACTTCGGAAGAAAATCATTAAACAGAATTTGTAGTCGTCAGTTAGAATCAAACTTGAATTTCGTGGTTTAATCTGAAAGCTATCAACATGTTTCGAATGGAATTTGTAACGGCTGTGTTTCTAATGACAGGATTCATTCTGAACACTACAGCTGTTAATACAACAGAACAGATCTCTGATACGAAGTTTTACAGAAAATATTTTCACGACAGATTTTATAATAACCATTGTAAGTATTGTCTTATTTTAAATTTTAATGTAGGTTAAAAATGTAACAGAATAATTTCAGCCTCATTGATTTTTGAAAATTAATTTTTTTATCTATTTCAGATATAAATTATTATAGAAATTCAGCTGATAATGATAAAACAGATACAGTTACCCACAGTTACCAAGATAAAGTTTACTATATTAATAGTAAGTTTTTTAAAGAAGTAATGTTTATATTTTGAATCGTCCCCGGATGTACAAAATATCTTTTTGCTTGATAATTTTTATTCAAACAAAAGAAAAAAAAAACTAAAAAAAACCCAAAAATATAAACACATTTCTTTATATCCATTCGTCATTAGTTTTAGTCATAAGAAACTGTCGCTTTAAATTAGTATTTTCTTTTTACTTTCAGAATATAGTCAATATAATAAAAGATCGACAACTCCCTTCACGTTTTTCTTTCCAATCATCAGAAAATTTATTGAAGAAATAAAAGGTTTGTGTTTTAATAGTTTTAATATCATTGCCTAGAAATTTATAAGAAGAAAATGAATTGTTTACAATCGGAACTTTTCAAATCAAAATCAGGATCCAACCTTCAAGTTTGATGAATTTTATCAAGATGACACGGAAAAGGTGTGCGCAAGAGATTAATATATTGTTTTAGATTTCATACAGGCTTTTTTGAGTATATTATTGATTCTATTTTGGTTTGGTTATAAAATAAAACCTCTGATTATAATGATTTTCTTTTCAGCAAAGAATAAAATTGTTTCCAATTGGGGTAATTCGTTCCTGCTAACAGCTTTGTGTAATTATTACCTCAATGTGGGTATACAATCCAGTTTGTGTACCTAGCCCATACCCCCACAGAACCCTAGAATCAAACACTAACTTACAGTCTCTAGCTAGTTAATTAATGCGTCCAACGAGACAAAGAGTGGAATTAAGTGCTGAAATAACACGCTTGTTAATCTGTCATAAAGCTGCTTTTAGCAAAATGCAGCGTCTCGCGGGGAGAATGTATAAAGGGGACAGATTGGATCGTGTATCAAGGGTTAGTGTGCTAACTGTAGAAATAATTTCCGGAAGTGACGTGTAGCTTTGCAGAGTTTATAATATGAAATTAATGGAAATAAATGATGTGTTGCTAATTGTATAAATGATATTATGTTATCTCTATTTATTGTGCTGTTTCCCACTCAGCTTCGTGCCTTCAGGAACACACGCCTAGATGTAATAAAATAATATAGCCTTAATTTGGCATGGATTTGACAATTTTTATGGCCGGATAGTGGCTGTGTACAAAGGAAAGAATTGAATTATAAATTACAATATTATGACAAAAAACGATATTCTCTATATCTCTCATAGGCTCATAGTACATTTTTTCAATAGAATGTCACATCTTGAGATAAAGATTGTGCAATCAGGAACGTTAATATCAACAAAAAATTCAATATAATGGAATTTTTCTTGGTTAACTGTTTAAAATATTTTAAAATATGGCCAATTTTTTCCGATAGAAATATGAATGAAATTTTTGGTGCCAGTGAAGATCTGAGATGCCAATCTAACATATTTAGGTGTACAATGGGGAGAAATGCTCTTTAT
This sequence comes from Lottia gigantea, assembly GCF_000327385.1. Lineage (NCBI taxonomy): Eukaryota > Metazoa > Mollusca > Gastropoda > Lottiidae > Lottia > Lottia gigantea. Next base: position 986,164 of record NW_008709504.1, read on the forward strand.
TCCTATAATTTCTCAAATATGGCCAGTGATGGATATCCAATATGGCGGACTGGCCAGTCAAAGACGAAGCCCCTACATGGCCAATATTTGCACGGTCCATAGTAATGGGGGTGGGGCAGATTTTTGGATGGAATTGGCACAAACTCAATCACATAGTGCCTTCCGACCTGTGAATATCTCCAAAATTCCGACATAATGGTATTTTCATGCCTAACTGTGTTACTGGCCAGTCAATGACGAAGCCTATACATGGCCAATTTTTTATAAATGGCCAATTTTTTCCGATGGTCTACTTAGGAATTATGAATAACATTTTTGGTGCCAGTGAGGTCTTGAGATGCCAATCTAACATATTTAGGTGTACAATGCGGAAAAATGGTGTTTATTCCTATTATTTCTAAAATATGGCCAGAAATGGATATCCATTGACTGGCCAGTCAAAGACGAAGCCCCTACATGGCCAATTTTTGCACAGTCCACAGTAATAGGGATTGGGCAGATTTTTGGATGGAATTGACACAAACTTAATCACATAGTGCCTTCAGACCCGTGAATATCGCTAAAATTCCAACATAATGGTATTTTCATGCCTAACTCTATTACTGGCCAGTCAATTTTTGAAATATGGCCAATTTTTCCTATGATAATAATAATAATCTTTATTTACATGTTTTTAAGGCACACTGTCAAGGTAAGTTTATAAACATTCAAATATTATAATTGTACAGTGCTCATGCCCATAGAACAATTTACATTCATTTTAATTTTATACAATTCAATTCATTTAATGATAATATATACAATTCAATACAATAAAATACTAATATATACAATTTAAATAGTTACAATTATAAATAATATAATTCAAATATATTGTTAATCAATCAAGGGGAGAGTATTTGTAGTCGAAGCGTTTAGGCAAAGTATATGTATTTTGATAAGTTCATTAGGGCCTCGGGTTTTTTTGTAGACATCAGGGAAATAAAAGTTTGTGTACATATGAAATTAATATACTGGCTTATATACAAATGTCTTAATTCGTTATATTTTGGACAAATCATGATAAAATGATATTCGTCTTCAACATAGCCATGGCGACAGACAGGACAAGTCCTATCGATATATGGAATTTAACTGTGAGGAAAGATTGGATTTTAAATTGTCAGAATATTTATTTTTAGCATCATCACATATACCCTAGAATTTGTTTTTGGCAGCTTTATGACTTTTAAGTTCCTCGCTACCCCTACATCGCCTATATTGGTTTAGAAGTTTATGCTATTTAATTTTAGCGTCTTCACACTCAAATGACCACCATGATGGTTTAGGTATTGCTTTTTCTAGTTTTCTACGGGTTGAAAGGGTAATTTTTGCAGTTGAATTTTGAACAGCACTTATCACCTTGTTGCATAGCAGATTAACGTCGACCCCAAGGAAAGATATATCTGATAATTCATTTTCCAATGAACGGAGGAAAGTATCTTTATGTTCATCATTCCATTTTATTTTGAATCGTTGAGTTAACTCAACCATTTCTCCAGTTGGTTCCTCGTTTAATGGGTTTTCAATTTTGATAACACACTGAATCGGGAAGTGATCTGAGTCGTCTATAGTCAATACACAAAAATCGACAATGAAAGGGAATAGTTCAGACGATGCCACAAAATAGTCCACGGTATACTTGATCCGTTGTTGGCGTGTCCAGTAAAACACCCATTTAGATCGCCAGGGAATCGTCCATTCACTATGTGTATACTGATTTTTTTGCAGAGAGTTATTAGTTGTCGACCGAAGTTGTTGACTCTGAAATCAGCATTGGTGCGTGGTAGATCAAATGTGGCAGTAGGTTAGATGTTTTCCGAAGATATATGGTCGAGACTGTCATTTACAATGACGGTCTTTTGGAAAACCAAAAAAAGACTTGTCTAGTAGAAGTATCACAGCATCCTCGGTCAAACTCAAGACTCGCAATGTACCTTTTATAAGACTTCGTTTGATAAATACAATAATTCCTCCATGTTGGGATTTCTTGCCTCATGATACAAATTGTTCGTGGTCACTTAAGAATAACTCAGTTGGGGCTTTATACAACCATGTCTCACTAATACCCACGATATCGTATATAGATAGTTCAGTTCAGTTCCCAGATTCTCAAAATGTCTGCCCAAACTTTGGCAGTTCCATGAGATAATTTTGATACTGTGTTCAGATTTGTCTTTAATGTTAGGAATATTTTTTATTGTTATTAGGGGGTTGATGTTCTCTGGATTGCTATTTGTCATTGTTATACAAAGTTTTAACTCCTTTGTTGTTTTGTCAATGATATAAGATTTACTTTCTATTATAAGTCTATCAAATTTTAGAGTGGCTTTCTTATTTTCTTTGATTGAATTGATCAGGTGTGGTGTAAGTTCTTTACGTTTGTTTCTAACAGATTTTGTGAAATCTTCTGAGACTTTTAACTCAGATGACCCTATGAACTTTCGCTTCGCTTCATGTAATATATTATCTCTGTCCTTAAGCCTATTGAAAACAACTAAAATAGGTCTAGTGTGATTACCGTTTTTCTTTCCGATTCGATAAATTCTGTCTATTTGCAACATTGAATCATTATCACTACCTATTAATCCCAGTTCACCACCTATCACCTCTCGTATTAACTTCTCACGATCTGAAGATCTCTCGGTTGTTGTTTCTTTCAATCCGTAAAATATTAAATTCTTTTGTCTATCTCTGTTTTGAACAGATTCTAAGGTTTCGCGAATTTCACTATTTTCTTCAGTTAATGTAGTAACATCTTGTTTTAGTTTGGAAACTTCTTCTTTTATATTAAGATCCCTAACTTCTGCTCTTATCTCGCAAATTTCTTGTTTCAGGGATTGGATACAGGACACTTAATCTGTCAACTCATTCCGTTCTGGATACACAATTTGGCCACTATTTGTCAATTGTCCTTGTCTAGTATTTGGGCCCGGGTTAGATTCCACATCACCACTTAGCAGTAGCATTACATTTACTATTAACATCACAGACAGTGTCAGATTTCCGAGTGATATTTTATGAGATTTAAATTAAATTTAATGCTATTTTATGAAAGTATTGTCCTATAATAATCCTCCAGGTGCCCAGATCAGTTCCCATACTGAATAAATCATTTACAAATATTGTAAAAAAACGTTTGGTTGAAGACAAAATGTTCTGATGATAAATACAATCCAAATTTCGTCACACTTGACTTCACTCTACTGCTACTTAGAACACGACCTGTCTCCTCAATAATCTAAAAAAAAAAAATAAAAAAAAAAAAAAATGATCTGCTATGGAATAATGAATGACATTTTTGGTGCCAGTGAGATACTGAGGTACCAATCTAACATATTTAGGTGTACAAGATGGGGAGAAATGCTCTTTATTCCTATAATTTCTCAAATATGGCCAGTGACGAATATCCAATATGGCGGACTGGCCAGTCAAAGACGAAGCCCCTACATGGCCAATTTTTGCACAGTCCACAGTAATGGGGGTGGGGCAGACTTTTGGATGGAATTGGCACAAACTCAATCACATGGTTCCTTCCGACCTGTGAATATCGCTAAAATTCCAATATAATGGTATTTTCATGTCTGTGTTACTGGCCAGTCAATGACGAAGCCTATATATGGTCAATTTTTGATAAATGGCCAATTTTTTCCGATGGTCTACTTAGGAATTATGAATGATATTTTTGGTGCCAGTGAGGTCATGAGATGCCAATTAGGTGTACAATAGTGACTGAGAAAACAGTTCAAGACGTGATTAAAAAAAGAAAAAAAAGAAAATGGATTTGACAATATAAGCCACACACTTTTAAAAAACACCATTGATACTATCACTATACCGTTGACGCTCATTTTTAATCTTTCATTAAAGGAGGGAATATTTCCTGACGTTTGGAAAAAAGCTTTGGTGATGCCAATGTTTAAGAAAGGTAAAAAGTCTTAGGTAACTAACTACAGACCAATTTCCTTGCTTAGTTCATTAAGTAAAATTTTTGAGAGAATTGTTTTTAATGATCTATATGATTATTTTAATACTAACAATTTATTTTATAAATACCAGTCTGGTTTTAGACCTTCGTATTCTCCTGTATTTCAACTAATTGAGGTAAATCACGATGTGGTGAAAGCGATTGATGAAAAACAATTTTCTTGCCACACTTTCTGAGACATTTCCAAAGCTTTCGACAAAGTTTATCTCCGAGGTCTGAGCTTTAAGTTAGAAAAATATGGCATTTGTGCAAATATATTGAGTTGGTTAAATAGTTATGTTCATGGTCGTCGACAAAGTGTTATTATAGAAAATTCGACATCCTCTGAAAAATATTTAATATCTGGAGTACCTCAAGGCTCGGTCTTGGGACCCTTTTTATTTTTGATTTACCTGAATGATGTTCAAGATACTCTTCAAAATCTCTCAAGATTATTTGCAGATGATACTGCTATTGGTTGCAACAAATCCTGCATTCCAGATATTGAACATTCTATCAATTCTGATTTAGCAAAATTGGGCCAGGGACTGGTTAGTTAAGTTTAATAATAATAATAACTTTATTTCATAGCATCTCGTTATGAGACATAGAAATTTTTTTTTAACAATACTTGGACAATAAGTACAAAAATATTTACAATATCATCGATCCATTTCATAGATTATGGTACATAATTTCTTAATAGTAAACTTACATATTATCAAATTTTTTAACAATAATATCAACAAATTTACATAATTTCCGGAGTTCTGAATCTTTGCATGTAAACAAATGCTGCATCTTTAGGGCAGCTGGAAACTTTCTATAATAAGCTTTAAAATACTTATTTTTCTCGAAGTTAAAGAATGGACATTTAAAGATACAATGGAATTAATCTCCTATTTCTGAATCAGAGCACAATGGGTAGATTCTTTCATTTCTAGGTATATTTATGAATATACCAGATTCTACTGGCAAGCGATAACTTCTGCAACGAAATCTACAATAGGAACGTCTGATTGAAGGGTATAAAGTTACTAAATAATTTTTCAAATTGAAAGTTTCACTTAAATATTCTATAATTAAGGCATTTTTTGCTATAACTAATCTTTTGAGACCATTCTTGGATATACTGGTCTTTAAGTCTCGATTCTAGTGAATACTTTAACCATTTTTTATCAATGCCACTTGCTTGGTTGTTCCAGACATATGATAAATCACTATCATTTAGAATTTGCTTGATGTAAGTAATCCACTATGAGTTTATATTAGAATGTAACATAATTTTATATAATTCTGATGACAGTTTCATGACTTGACTTGTTACTACATTATACCAAAAACATATCATTTTACATTTAATATGAATTAACAAAGGAAATATGCCCAATTCTCCGTAAACCATGCAATTTGGGGTTGACTGTTTCGTGCCGAGTAAGAGTTTACAAAAACGTAATTGTAGTCTCTCAATTGTGGCATCTTCGAGGCAACCCCAGATTTCACAGCCGTACAGTAAGATTGGAATGACCATACATTCAAACAAGTGCAATTGCGTGTCTATATCTAAATTAAGTTTTCTTCCTTTCTGTAAAAGATAGAACATGGCTTCTGAAGCTTTATTATATAATGCTAGTTTTGCTTTGTTGAAAAGACCATTATAATTAAACACTATACCTAAATATACATAATTATCGACAACTTCAATAACTTCTTCTCCATATTTGATAATAGGTTTGTTTCTGATTTTACCTTTTGAGAAAACCATTATTTTTGTTTTTGAGGTATTTATATTTAGCTCATAAGTTTTACAATATTCTAGCATGGCATCTACCCCGGCCTGCAATTCAGATTCTGATTCAGCTAAAACAATTGTATCATCTGCATAAAGTAATGCAAATATTTTCAGAAATACACCTACTTGCTCGAAATCATATTCTTTAAGAGTAATACCTGAATAACGATAGGACAAAAAAGATTCTAAATCTTTTAAATATATCGAAAACAATAGCGGGGATAAATTTTCTCCTTGTCTTACACCAATAGCACAATCAAACTCCTTTGAATACATTTTGTTCCAAACAATACTCCTTCGTGTCTGATCGTTTAAGGTGTTTAAGTTTGTCATTAAATTTTCTGTTGTAGATTGAATATTCTAACTTCAACTGTCTCTTGTATGATGCACTGGCTTCTTTAAGTTTGGTTTTGTTACAGTCAGAATGATCAGATTGGTATCTATTTTGAGCAGCAAAAAAATCATTTCTTTTATACTCACACTTTTCGTTGAACCAAGGCTTGTTTTCACAATGCCGTTTTTGAGACTTCGGCGTTCCGATTTTCACCTTTTTAGAAATGTTAATTGACTTTGCACTTGAACGAAACAGCTCTCCAATATTATGTCATTTCATCCATATCCGTTTGACTGGTACATTTCATAGTGTGGTTATTAAGTTCATCAATTATGGTGTCTAATTTATTTCTATCGATAGAATTAGAAAAATCCAGAGACTTATCTTGATCCCAGCTTATTCTGTTGAATTCTATAGCATTGGTTACGTTCTGCTGCTCTCTGCTTGAAAACGATTTTAGAGACATTGAAATTGGACTGTGTTTATCCGAGAGTACTGGGTTAAATTCACATACTGAGAAGTCCGATACGCACTTAAATACGTCTGAAGAACAAATCACATAATCAACGACTGAGCAGCCGGCACATGTAGTAGATCCAATGTTATTTCCCACACCACATCTTCCATTCACTATAAAGATTCCTAAGTTTATGCACAGTTCTATAAGACGTTCTCCATAAGTATTCACTGTTTTATCTTCATTTCGCCTGAACAGGGACAAGCCATAGGATTCAAGCCTTGAATTTGATTCAATCTTCTCTTTCATATATTCGTCTAATTATCTGTCATCAAAATCTTCGTTTATAAGAAAGTCATTTATTTCACCAGATCTAGCATTAAAGTCTCCCATTAGACAGAATTTAGTTTGACTAGTACAAATATAATTCTCCTCCAATGAATCAAACATTTGAGACGAACTATAGCTAGAATTACACGGAGGAATATAGGCAATACAGAATAGTAATTCTTGTCCAAAAGGACTATTTTCCAGTGAGAACCACAGCGAGAAGTCATCATCAGTTTTATATAATTTCAAATAGTCAAAAACATCCTCCTTAACAAGTAAAGCAACACCACCTGCACGCCTCTTACAACTCTTTCTAGATTTCAGTATTGCTCTGAAACCATCAATTTCAATTAAATCCAATGAGTTAGTTTTAGTTTCACTTAGACACACTAAATCATAATCGGCTATGTACTGTTCAAAGTCATTTGGCAATAATTTTGATTTTAATCCACAAATAATTAAAATAATTAAAGTGTTAAAACTTTTAAATTCTTTTCATAGGACGTATCTGTATATAGCTATAAAGTTAATTTTGTTCGATTTTGTGAAGATAGATCCATTTGAGTTCACTCTCAATTGTTTGTTATTTGGTAGGTGTTTAACAATCTCTCTTGAATTCTTTTCAATTAAGCGCTCTGTGAAACTTTTTGACCTTGAAATGAATACATTATAGTGACCTGTTTTTGACAATCTACGTTTATGCGATAATACATTGTTTCTATGCTCTATACTTTCAAGTGTGATTTTCACTATACCTGGTTTCGATTTCGAGTTAAACCGTTTCACATCTGTTATTTTAACTGACTCTAGTACATCGTCTCTCTAATTGTTCATGAACACTTTTCTCCACTACTGATATTCTGTCTTCTAATCGCCTCACATTGTTAACTACTTCACTAATTCGGACTCTCTCTGCTGAGATACCTATTGACAATTCGTCATATAATGTCACTTTTGAGTCTATAATACATAATAATTCATCTTTCAGATTGTCAATTTTATTTTCAATCTTTTCACAAATCTTTTCTTGGTTTACCTTCATTTCTGACATACTTCCGATAAGAATCTGCATTTGCTTTGATAAAAGTTCCATACTACTTTGCGAACATTTACCTTCTTCTAAATTATCAGCCACTTTGTGGTTCTTTGAATCTGGTTTAGGCGTTTCACCTTCACTCGTTCTTCTCCGTTTTAAAGTAATATCCTGGTTACCTTGCATTCCACAGGATAAAAAAGTCAATTATTTCTAATTTATTCACAAAAAGTGTACTTGTATATCCATAAACTTAAAAAAATATAGCGTCTAAGCTTTCACGGATCACTGATTCTCGGAGGATTTTAACACACGTCCTTACCATCCAACTATACTATACAATATAATCTATACTATAATCCTGATAAGACCAAAGTTGTCTTGTTTACTAATAAAGTCCACTTTGAAAATCCAAATATATATTTTGGTGGTAAAAAGCTAGAAATAGTAAACTATCATAAACACTTAGGAGTTTCCTTTTCTTCCGATGCCAAATGGTCGCTTCATATTGAAAATCTTTGTAAATCAGCATCAAAATTATTAAATATTTTAAGAAGTTTAAAGTATCAATTGACACGAAAAACGCTTCTAAATATATATAAAACTTATATTAGGTCAATACTTGAGTATTGTTGTGAGGTCTGGGATGGATGTAGTCAAAGTGATAGTGAAAAACTTGAGAAACTTCAACTTGAAGCCACACGAATTATTACGGTATTACCTAAGTATGCAAGTAGATAATCCTTATATTTTGAAACGGGATTACCCTTACTAAGTCTTCGACGGAAAAATAGGCGTCTTATATCATTTTTTTAAATCGTAAATGGCTCGGCACCAGATTATTTATCAGATATTTTAAATGAAATTAATTCTACTGATAAACATTATATAAACGACATTCAAACACCCTCTTCGAGAATTAATATAGCTCTCAATTCGTTCTTTTCAATTACTATTCGTGACTGGAATAATCTTGATGAAAACATAAAATCGACTGATAATTTGAACTCACTTAAATATAACTTGAAAAAGAGACCAGTTGATAATGCCCCGAGCTTTTTCTACAATGGACCAAGACGTGAAAATATTCTTATAACCAAGATTCGTCATGGATGTAGTGCGCTAAAATCTGATCTAGTCAATTTTATCATAGTTGATGATGCAACATGTTCTTGCGGTCTATCAATAGAAGATGCTAATCATTTCTTTTTTCATTGTCCTTTGTATTCTGAACAACGGCAAAAATTATTCGATGATCTCATTGATCCTAGAATTTTTAGTTTAAATATTTTATTATGGGGTGATCCTCGTGGTAATTATGAATTGAACTCCAAAATTCTTAATCATGCAATGCAATACATAAAACAATCACATAGGTTTGTATAAGGCCAATGTCTTCTTTTACTTCGATAATTGACTGATGCGTTGTTCCTGGTTGATGTATCGTTCTTAAAGGCAGTTACATTGTATATATGTTACCTTTCTCGATTCCTGTTAAATATGTTATGTGTCACTAAATTGAAATTATTGTAATGTAATCTTCCATAACATGAAATTATTATCTGGAGAGGATTTTTCCCAACTTGCATCCCATCCATTTGTATGATCAATAAAATGTGTTAAATCAATCAAAAAATGGAGAGAAATGCTCTTTATTCCTATAATTTCTCAAATATGGCCATTGTACACCTAAATATGTTAGATTGGCATCTCGGGACCTCCCTGGCACCAAAAATTCCATTCATAATTCCATAGCAGATCATAGGAAAAAATTTGCCATATTTCAAAAATTGGCCATGTAGGGGCTTCGTCATTGACTGGCCAGTGACAGAGTTATGCATGAAAATACCATTATGTTGGAATTTTGAAGATATTCACATGTCTGAAGGCAATATGTGATTGAGTTTGTGCCAATTCCATCCAAAAAATCTGCCCCTACCCCATTACTGTGGACCGTGCAAAAATTGGATATGTAGGGGCTTCTTCTTTGACTGGCCAGTCCGCCATATTGGATATTCGTCACTGGCCATATTTGCGAAATTATAGGAATAAAGAGCATTTCTCCCCATTGTACACCTAAGTATGTTAGATTGGCATCTCAGGACCTAACTGGCACCAAAAATTATATGCATAATTCCGAAGTAGAACATCGGAAAAAATTGGCCATTTATCAAAAATTGGCCATGTATAGGCTTCGTCATTGACTGGCCAGTAACACAGTTAGGCATGAAAATACCATTATATTGGAATTTTAGCTATATTCACATGTCGGAAGGCACCATTTGATTGAGTTCGTGCCAATTCCATCCAAAAGTCTGCCCCATCCCCATTACTGTGGTCTGTGCAAAAATTGGCCATGTAGGGGCTTCGTCTTTGACTGGCCAGTCCGCTATATTGGATATTCTTCACTGGCCATATTTGAGAAATTATAGGAATAAAGAGCATTTCTCCCCATTGTACACCTAAATATGTTAGATTGGCATCTCAGGACCTCACTTGCACCAAAAATGTCATAATTCCATAGCAGACCATAGGAAAAAATTTGCCATTTTATATTATCCATATTGGCTATCCGTCACTGGCCAAAGAAATTTTGATAACTATGTAATGATTCTATTCATTACACGACATTTTAGAGGCTTTATTTGAATAAGAAATGAATTACAAATTTTCGTTTTTTGATTTAATTACAACAATTACAATCAATCCAAAAAATTAGTGTATCCATCGGCCACAAAAATTGGCCGGAGTTTCTCGACTCTTTTGAAATGACTATTGCTATATAAATCACATCTCTCACCAGAGCCGTATACGGCTCTGTCTCTCACTAGAGAATTTAACTGTCGTCTGAATTCTACTTTCAGTTTATTATAGTCTTGATTGTCCAACAATGACAAGAAAATGACTAGAATAATCAAAACTAGGTTTGTTTACGTGTCTATTTTTAACCAATGAAATTCTACTGATGTCTCTGTCTGCGTTACTACAACAATGGCGCTGTCCAGGCAGAGTCGAACAAGTCTCTCCTGTTTTCTCTTTTCGGCTGCTGTAGCGTGTCTCTTTCTTTTCGGTCATATCAGCAAATCAACACACTATTTGTGGGAAAACTTCCCACCAGTTCTATCCTTAGTTTACGTTGTTATTTCTCACATAGTTATTTATTTTCTTTATAGAGACGCGCCAAACTTATACAAGGTAAGTTGTCTGAATTGTTTTTGGTTTGGACGGTGGTCGAGTGACCGAGGCGGTTTAAACTGGTTTAAATCTGGTCAGATAAATCTGGTTCTAACTAGTTTAAATGTTAAAATCTGGTTTAAACCAGTGAGTTTTGTTTATCTAAATCTGGTCGAAACTAGATAAGTCTGTTTTTGTCTTTAAAAATTGACTGAGTTTTTTCACCTGAATCTGAGACTCCAGCTGTCACGTGATTGAGAGGTAGGTAGGTAGATGACAAGTTAACGTTCGCTTGGATTGGATCAAATTGGATGATTCTGTGTTGTTGGTTTGGTTGTTGATTCTTCGTTAGACCTGGTCGGGTCGAATGACATGGCGGTGAAACTCGGAACTGGATGGTGTGGCATGAGTTACTCGGTCTCCTTCATTCTTCCAAACTCGTTCTGATCATGGTATTTTTTGTTGATTGGTAGTCGAATGGTTTGGTTAGATTATCTGTTATCTGTTGGAAAACTAGAAGACCTGAATAAAAAAAAAAAGGAAGTGGGAAGAGGGAGGGGGAGGGGGAAGCTTTCAACAAAAGGGGGAAGGATGTTCTCTGATGCAATGAAACTTGTTAAATTAATTGGATATAATTAAAAAGTGTTAAGAAACTTTGAGTATAAAAACTTAGCCTATCTGTTCAAGACAGATTTGGTTATAAAATGGAAGACTAGTTCCATTATCGTATACTAGTGGTCCGTGGGTGGAGCCAAAACATTCTGTATGGTGAGTGGTATGCCGTTGGTTTCCAGGTACTCTAGCAGTGCCTTACAAGCGGGTTTCAGTTCAATGCATTGAATAAGGACATGCGACCTTGTGGCAACGTGGCCGTAGCGACATTTGATGGCATTGAACTGATGGTCTCGTAGTACGTTGTTGGTCCGGAGTCTGGTTGCCACTTTGCAGATGGCTACAGATGGATGGTTTGGTTTGGTATCTTCGGATCAATCTGGTATCTTGCGGTGTCGAGGTTCCGTAACATGTCGGCCCATTTCTGGTTGATCCTAGAAGATACGATACTGCAGAATTCCGAATAGGAGTATTCTACAGGCTTGATATCCTCCAGACTCAGACTTTCCTTGGCACAATGGTCTGCTTGATCATTGCCAGGAATGGAGACGTGTGATGGAACCCATACTAATTCAATCTTCTGGTCGTTGTTGGTTTGGTAGTTGTGGATCATTCTTATTTCTGAAATAACTTCTGACCTGCAATTAGAAGTGGTGAGAAAAATAGATTGGAGGCTGCTTAGCGAGTTGGGTAGAATCGTGGCATGCTCCGTGTGATTGACGGACAGCCATACTACTGCGTCCCTAATGGCAAGAAGTTCTGCTGTGAACACTGACCCGTCTTCATTAGCCCACATGGTGCAGAAAAGTAGGACGTAAAACTCCATTCCTTTCCTTTGTGAACACTGAACAGTGCGGGAAATCCTTTTACTAGTGCGGATGCGTGATTGAGAAACTCTTCATGAAATAAATCCCACTTACTAGAAAAATTAGCCAATGCTGATCGGATGAAAAACTGGTGTAGTTCATAAGAATTGTTTAAGGGTTCGACTTGGTTTAGATACTTGCTGCAATTCTTATTAGAAACAAACCCAGCCTTTCATCCAATCAGAAAGGGAAAATTATTGAACAAGTATTCCTCAGTCATGTGACATAATGACTGACAGCTAGCATTAGATTAAGTTCTTCACTCCCCTCTGCCATGATTTAATCATATGATTTCTAATATTTTAATATTATTAATATATTACAGATTGGCGTGCGAGCTGGATTATTAGGAAATGCTTTTGGTATAGGTCTATTAATCAGCTTCTCCAATACAACATGGACACATTTTGGCTGGTATCTAACAGCTTTAAGCTTCTTTCATTGGTCAGAATATTACACTACGTCAGTGACGAACTCAAGATCTTTAACTTTAGAGTCATATTTACTAGACCACAGTCGTGAATATAAAATAGCTGCCGTGGCTAGTTGGACAGAATTCACGCTGGAATGGTTGGTATTTCCTGGTATGTATATTAACATCTACCTAACTTTGATATTACTGTTTATAAATTTATATATAGATATATAATAGGTCAGCAGCTGATTTTCAAGAACAGGATATATATTGGTAGTGCCTGTATTATGGTTTCAAACATGAACAAGTTTTAATGACAAAGATTGATTCTCGAATGCATAATATATATATATTTTTACTTATTACAGGGTTAAAACAGTTTAAATGGTTGAGTATACTAGGGTTAATATTAGTAATAGGAGGAGAGGTTTTACGTAAAACTAGTATGATAACAGCTAGAAGTAATTTTAATCATTATGTTCAACATATCAAACAACACGATCATCAGCTAGTCACGCATGGTGTTTACCAATATTTTAGACATCCTTCGTATGTTGGTTGGTTTTATTGGAGTATTGGCACACAGGTCAGTTCTATATTTAGCTTTTTATCAATGTGGAGGGTAGGTCTAATACATGTATTAAACAACCAGGTTTCCATCTTGTCATTGATGCATGTTGGAGGGGCTAAAAAGAAAAGTCCTCTGTGTTTAATACACGAAGGCCGTATCTTCTACAGCCCCGGTTCCTAACCTTCTACAGGCCTAGTTCCCAACCTTCTACAGGCTGTGCATGTACATAACCCCTGACCCCTAAAAACAAGTATACTAAGGATGCTTCTTCAGCAACATTTCCCTCATAGCACACTGCAAGGTAAACAGATTTTCATTTAGCCTATCAAGAACAGAATATTTGGATGTAAACTATAATTAATGTCCAACAAACCAGCAGTAAATGAATACAGTTTGTTGAGAATTATCAGAAGTTTGTATGATTGTAAGCCTGTATTTATCAAAGAAAATAATAGACTTATATTTATTTTTTAGATAATTCTGTGTAATCCGATATGTCTAGTAGGTTATACCATCGTTTCCTGGAGATTTTTTAGACAGAGGATCCACGAGGAAGAAATCTCATTGTTAAATTTTTTTGGAGAACATTATGTAGACTATCAGAAAGAAACAGGAACTGGTTTACCATTTATTAAAGGTTATATAGGACGATATTAAATTCTGTGCCTTTTTAATCTATATATGCTCAAAGAAGAATATCTTTAGTGGAATTGTTTAAATAGTTTCTGTTTCAACATTTATGTACATATGATCTAATTAGTAGAAATGGCAGCAAAGTATTTTCAACCAATAGTGATTCAGGAATAATTTCTATTCCTAGAGATTTTGATATTTAAAGCTTTAATTATTTGATCTACTTATTAGGTAATAATTTGAATAATAGTATAATACTTATTAGGTTTATCATTTTTTATTATGATAAACACAGGTTCAGTCTTTATATTCAGGAGATATCTATGACATATTGAACTAGTCAAATAGTTATAGAAAACACACATATATATAAAGTTGTTAATATTTTAGTTTATATTCTGTAATATTGGTAATCAATGGTTTTAGATGATATTGTATGTTTATCACCGTGTGTGCCTGTTTTTATCATTCCTTCATAGTTTATCTCATAACAATAAAAATATTTCACCATTGGTATTTCATTATTGATCAGGGTTCTTGATTTACCAGTCATGTATAGTTAGAGTAACCAACATTGGGCTTTAGATGACTTGTCCTTCAGACATATTTTACTTGTTATATTCACAATAAAATCAGCAAGTTTTTAAAACTCTGTCTAAATGATAGTTTAAATACACAAACATCAGTTTTATAGTATAGTATAGGCACTATTTATTAAAAATAAACTATAATAATATTTCATCTTCAAACTCATTAATACAATAACTTAATAAACATAAAAACAATTAAACAGGTGTTGCTAACTCGGAAATTTAAGTTTCATGATCAGTAATTTCAATAATCTCAAGTATTTCCCCTAGAGTTTTAACCAATCATCATACAGATCACTTGGCTAAATTGTTTACTAACTTGCAATGGAAGAAAAAATCTATCTTTAAATTTCAAACCATCATGACAACTGCCACACTGGCTACTATTTGACTAGAAAAGATCATTAACTATATATTTTTGCATTTTTCCATCTTATAAATCGTTGTTTAATTTTAATTGTGTTATACAACTTTCTACATGATATATAATAACACACCTCTCTCTCACACACAAACACTACAATATAATCACACACACACTACAATATAAACACACACTGATATATTATATATTCATTCTCTTAACATATTAATATAATAAACACTGTATAACATATATAGTAACATGAAATACAGCTTTAGATAACCTCTCTCCATACAGCTTAGTATACCAATAATGGACAGATTTACATTTGATTTGACAAAGATAATATGACCAAGATAGAACAAAAAGTTTTTCTAACCTTTAAGAAAGTAAAATACTGTGCAAGTATGTCATAGATCTAACATATTTAGATTGAAGACAGTACTCGAGTTAAGACATATCAACATTCAGTTTGACCTTTGACTAATAGTAATCTATTTGATATATTCAACCAATCTAATAGCCTGTTTACTGACATTATCAGTTGAATGTCGAGTTAAATTCTGTATTCTCATCTTCAACTCTGCTGACTCATTCTCACCAAATAACGTCATATAGATAGTACCAGCATTGGCAGGATTATCAAGCGCTGGAAGTTGTTCTTCAGTTATCTTTCCTTCCTTGATACAGGAGACTAGATTAACCATTAAAGTGACAACTCGTAGTAAGAGAATAGAATCTGTTTGTGGTTCCAAACATTTCAACAACAATCTGGGTGTCTGTAGATTAGAAAGAATACCAAAATATACCAATACATTACAACTATCATTTCAATGCCTAGAAAACAAATAGAAACATGCTAAAACTGGTGACATGAATGGATCACCACACTCCACTGTAAATAAAAAAAAGATAAATTTGACAATGTATACTGATAGAACATAGTTGGTAACAATAGGACTATTTAATTTATAACAATATACCCCTAGAAGAAACAATGTCATGTTATATTTACCTTGGATTCTAGTAAAGCTGGGATGATTTCAGGGTTGCAGGATAAATTCACTAGAACTTTAACAGCTTGTAGGCGAATACTGGAGTTTATACCATCCATCATGCTGTAGAGACGAGGAATGGCTACCATATATTGATCATGATAAGACGGCGTAGTGGAGAGATTAGTTAGAGATTTTAACGACATCAACTGAACATCTTCTGGACTTCTCTCATACGTTATTAAATCTATCAGAACTGGTATACACACCTAGATAATACAGAATATTGAAGTTACCATATATTTCACAAGAAATCGCATCTTAACTCTGAATTCACTTCAGCTTAGTTTAGTCAACACTGTAAAGTATGATGGAAGATTCAGCAATCATTTATAGCTACATATATAGATAGATTACCTCTAATCTGGCCTGGTTCTGTATATCCATACACAGGTTAATGATAGCATTATTTAGAGACCCCAGGAGTTTCTGAGATGTCTCTGAACCAGTTCTGGCTGCCACGGCATGGATCTGCAATAATATCGTCAATTCTTGAATACATCCACTCTCTCGTAATAAACTCTGAAAATATAAAACAATCTGATTTAAACCAAACCACAAGCCTTATTTTACAGTTATTTTATCTTCTCTCTAATTCTATCGGCTAGAATACAGTTGGTGATTGTCTAAATAAATATTGGAACTGACCTGATTTTGAGAGTAAGCCCCACAGCGTACGATACAGTCTAACGAGGCTTGAAGTAAGGGGATGTCTTTCTGTCTCAGTAACATAACTAACGTATCAAGAGTTTCTTTATCAATACTGCCAGGGTTGCTATTAGCTAGTTGTATAGCCTGGGTAATTCTCTCTACATCCAGTCCAGGTTTAGAGGCAGCTTGTGGTGGGGCTTCGATTCCATTCTCATCAGTTTTTACTGGAGATTCTGTACTGTTTTCTGTGGAAGAAGTTTTATTTATAGTAGTGACAGTTTGTTGAGAAACAGGAGGAGAATTCAGTATGATGCTGGCTTCACTCTTGATAGAAACTTCCTGTGAATTGTGTGCATTATATACTTGTCTGTCGGATTCCTGGATGAGTTGTTGTTGTTCTACTGTTGAAGGTTGCGGTGGGACTGGTTGTACAGCAGCTACAGGAGTTGCAGTTGATTCTTTTTTCTTCTCTACTACAGGACTTACTATCTACAGATTATAAATTAACAAAATTCAATATCAATTATTTTGGTATGTGGTAAATGTTTGACATAGTATTATATTTTTTATACCTAGAATAAAAGTGACAATATTGTTCTAATAAACCAATATTATTACCTCTTCCTTTGGTTGTTCAGCTGATAATTCTGTTTTTTTAACTGGTTCTGTATTCTGTATTTCCTGATCTTTCTTATTTATAGTAACAGTTTCACCTCCAGCCTTGATATCATCCTGATGGTGAGTTAATTCTGGTTTGGATACTGCAGGGCTTCCTTCAGACAACGATGGCTTCACGACACCTTGTGCCTTACTCTGAATCTTCTGTGGAATTTTTGATTCTGGTTTTGGTTTAGTCTGACCCAGTTCTGGTTTTTTCTCCGGAACATCCTGTTTATCAGCAGTTTGAGTCTGGGGTATCTTTACTGGCGATTTTTCTTTAGTTTTAGTGCCTTGTTTTTTATCACCATCTGGAATATCATTATAGATTAGTTTTCATATTTCTACTCTAATCATTGTCAGTTGACAATCATAGCAGGAATTTTATAATACACGGGGATCTTGTTGAAATTTCCTTGTTCTCTATTTAATATATGTAATTGGTATCAATAATATGACTTTGCTCTTTGACATTGTCATTTTATTTAAATGTTTCCTTATTGTTATATCTATCTGTGGTTTTAGAACTTACAGTTCATATTTTACTCTGTAGGTTATTCTATACACTATAGACTCATTGATAACAATTTTATAAAGAACAATCCTCTTCCCTCCCCTACTCTACTTCCTTGATAGCTTTGCCCTGGGGTTTGGAAACCTCAAGATAAACTCAAGACAACTGGAATAGAGGCGAGCCTGGAAAAGCAACTTCAGTCTTCTGTTGAAAATTGTTAGGTCTAGCCTGGGTCTGGGGCTAAAAAATCAATCTCTACCCATACCTTGTAATTTTGATCTTTTAGTATATAAATAATAAATCACAACCAAACCAACCACCGCAGTGCCAGCTAAAACAACTTTGGTAATGTCCTTGGAAGCCATTTCGTCTTTCCCTGGCACGTGAGTTCTGAATCACTGCTGAATGCCAAAATTTCGTCTGCTATTTTGATGCCAACCAATCCTTTTCCAGTTCCCCGGGAAAAATAGTTTTGATATTAAAATAACAAACGGAATTCAATTGAATTGTTTTTGATGGATAGAAGATTAAAAACTGAAGAGTAAAATATGAAACAAAATAATTTTCAATGAGAAATTTCATCAAACTTTTCCAAGTTTTCAGCGCGGAATAGAAATTGTCTGGTCTGGTTGATCGAGAAATATTATTGAGGAACTTAAAGCCACATTATCAAAAATTAATCTTCAGAAAAAACATTGCGGTTACTTTATATTAAAAAACAAACAAATTATTCTATTTTAAACCTCTCTTAAAAATTACCAAAATCGAAAGAAGTCAAATTAATCTTTAAACTTTGAATCTATGAAACGTGATCAACAAAAAACCTGAATACTGTCATTTTAAATGTGAAGGTCAAACAAGAGTTATCTGACCTTGAAAACATGCAACTTCCGGTCATGGCGGTTCGTGTAGTTTGTTGAACATGTTTTCTTAAAAAATGCCTTAAAACTTTCCCCTTTACACCAAATATTTAAAAAAAAAAAATACCGATAACTAAAATCCAATTACTACCTTTTTACCGTAGTTGACTGTCACAGCTGGTGTGTCGTTTTTACACAGGAATTAAATTATTTAGTCTATCCCTTCAAAGCTACCACTACCATAACTATCAGAACCAGCCACCATGCCTTTTATGAAAGGATCTGGTGCCATTAGGCGAACATTAAATTACCTGCGAGGTGGAAGAATTCATTTTAAAGACAATGTTCAAATTGTGACACTCAACTATAATGTTCCAAGTAAAACCAGCAAGGGAATATCGTAAGGGCTTTTTACAGATATGTTACATTTTAGGGGCTTACAGTGGTTTTCCCCCTTTACAAGTTCTTCCCATAATGGTTTCCCCCCTTTACAATTTCCACCCTAGTGGTTTCCCCCCAGTGGTTTCCTCCCCTATATATGTATATGTAAGCTGAGGGTATGTAAAGAAGGAGAATTAGATTTAATAACATATTTTTTTTCATTTTAGATACAGAAACCTGTAGTTACATTTTCCCTTATTGCAGGGCGTTCGTAAGCGAACGCCCTGCTTTGTTTTCGAATTGATTTTTTTTTTTTTTTTTTTCGTCCACGGCAGGCCGGTTTTCTCAGCAACGGCAATAGGTACGGGAAAACGGACTTTATGGCGTTTTGTTACTCGTGGCTGATCACAGTTTAAATGTAAAACGAAAACTTTCTGAGCAACATTACGCAACGTTGCAACAAACGGAAAATGGACTCTAGAGGGCGTGTTTATCAACCGATTTTGATCGGGTTTTCTGCATCGTATTTCTTGTACGGACAAATGATAGCAGTTCAAAATTTTCGATTTTCGAAAATTCGTTGCATACTTTTTTTGCCGAAATTAATCGAAAAATACAATTTCGGTTGTTATCGGACGGATTGACTTGAAACTTACGTGGTGTAGACCGCCAGCATACAGACATAAAAGTACACATTCAAATTTTTTTTATCACTTCCGGTTTCGATGTTAGTACTTCCGGTGGTATCACTTCCGGTGGAATTGAGTTATGTCAAAAATAACATATGCATTATATTACCAGTCTTAATACAAACTTATTAAACTAAAAAAATCCGCACCGAAAGTAACATGTTGGCCGCCATTTTGGTTTGCCTCATTTGCAGAAATTGCTATTCAGAGACCATTTTTCATCTGATTTGCGTACCTTTTGTGTCAAACGATACGTTTTAAGTCCGTCTACAATCCTTAGGCAGCATAATTTTGATTTTCGGTTTTGCCTTTTTTGTACAACCGGATGTTTTTTTTCAAAGTTTGAACGCGTATATCTCATGACCTTGACCTTTGATGACCTTCATATGTACTACGATGATAATATGTGACCTTGTCTATCTGATGACCTTTTGACCTTTGGGGTCAGACAACCCTTTCCGATTTTACAGGGGTCTAAAAATGGACCATTTTGAGTCTTTACAGTGCTATATCTGGGTCCCTAATAGAGATATGGCGATAATTCTTTCGATTTTGTAATGTAGAGATTCTGAGCTTTCCAGTGATATAAAACATGCATGCCTTACATGCAAATTCAAAACCCCATTCACTTAACATGGGACTATTATTAGATAAATCGGCTAATTAGAGTAACCTGGCTGTCAACCCCAATATAAATCAAAGTTTAAGTAGTTTTAAAGACACCCTCCCTTTTATATTTCTTTAAAATGTTTAGCGTCCATTTAAGCTATATAAATAGGTTCTAGGATGGATTGAACCTTGTTATACTGTAAGTAAAGCTTGTAGAAGCACATTAAAGGGATACCCCCACTTAATTTCCCAACTTTCTTATTTTTTATCCAAATTTCACCAAACTTGGTATGTATGTGTATAATCCAATTCTATATTTGATGGATATATCCAATTTGCGTACTGCGCATGCGCATTGCCAACATTCTTATTTCTTATCCGAATTTCATCAAACTTGGTATGCATGTGTATAATCGAAATCTAAATTTGATGGATATAACGAATTTGCGTAGTGCGCATGCGCATTGCCAACTTTATTATTTATTAACCGATTTTCATCAAACTTGGAATGTATGTGTATAACCCAATTCTAAATTTGATGGAAATATTAATTTTTGTTGTGCGCATGCGCATTACCAACTTTCTTATTTCTTGTCCGAATTTCATCAAAATTGGTACGTATGTGTATAATCCAATTCTAGATTTGATGGAAATATTAATTTTTGTTGTGCGCATGCGCATTACCAACTTCCTTATTTCTTATCCGAATTTCAGCAAACTTGGTATGTATGTGTACAATCTAATGCTAAATTTGATGGAAATATTGAATTTTTGTTGTGCGCATACGCATTACAAACTTTCTTACTTCTTATCCGAATTTAATCAAACTTGGTAGGTATGTGTTTAAACCAATTATAAATTCAATGGAAATAACCTATTTTTGTTGTGTGCATGGGCATTACCAATTTTCTTATTTCTTATCCGGATTTCATGAAACTTGGTCTTTATTAATTGACAAACATTCTTTTATTCCTAGTCAATATACTTTAAACTCCAGGCACTTTTGGATATTTGCATTTAGAGATGCAGAAAAGTATTTACATCAATGTAATTGCAATAGACTATCTTCGTATGTCGTAACCCGCCCTGCATCAGTACTGTTATTAGAACAGTTCTAGTTTTTTTTGCAGGGCGTTCGCTTCGCTTTGTTTTCGTATTGATTTTTTTTTTTTTTTTTTTTGTCCAGCGCAGGCCGGTTTTCTCGGAAACAGCAACAGGTACAGGAAAACGGACTTCGTGGCGTTTCGTAACTCGTGGCTAATCCCAGCTTGAATGTAAAACGAATTTTGGTTTGCCTCATTTTGCAGAAATTGCTATTCAGAGGCCATTTTTCATCTGAGTTGCGTAATTTTTGTGTCATACGATACGTTTAATGTCCATCTACAATCCTTAGGAAGCATAATTTTGATTTTCGGTTTTGCCTTTTTTGTACAACCTGATGTTTTTTTCCAAAGTTTGAAGGCCTATAACTCATGACCTTGATCTTTGATGACCTTTATATTGACCATGGTGATAAAGGCTGTCCTTGACCTTCTCATGACCTTTTGACCTTTGGGGTCAAACAACAAATTCTGATTTTATAGGGGTCTAAATATGGTCAATTTGGCATTTTTGCAGTGCTGTATCTCAAACCCTAATTGATTTAGCGACATACTACTTTCAGATTATTAATGGATTTAATTTATATGGCATTTGATCGTGTCAAAGTCACATTAAAGGAAATGTTGCAATTTCCTTCAAACTTTTAACGCGTCTATCAAAGGAACTTGGCCTCGGATGACGTTGATATTTACATTAAAAATTACTATTGACTTCAGCTTTTACATGATTTTTTTTTATGTCTGACACGTGGTTCCGGTTGTATGTGTGTCACTGAAAGTTGAGTCTGCATCTTTAAAGTGTCCTAACATGTGCCCTATTAGAAGTAGAGAAATAATTCTGTCGGATTCAAAATGCTGAGATCTTGAGCTTTCCAGTGATATATAACATGTATGCTTACATGCAAATTCGAAAACCCATTCACTTAACATGGGACTATTATTAGATAAATCGGCTAATTAGATTAACCCGGCTATCAACCCCAATATAAATCAAAGTTTAAGTAGTTTTAAAGACACCCTCCCTTCTATATTTCTTTAAAATGTTTTGTGTCCAGTTAAGGTATATAAATAATCTCTAGGATGGATTGAACCGTGTTATACTGTAAGTTGGGCTTATGAAAGCACATTAAAGGCATACCCCCACTTAATTTTCCAACTTTTTTATTTCTTACCCGATTTTCACCAAACCTGGTATGTATGTGTATAATCCAATTCTAAATTTGATGGATATATCGAATTTGCGTAGTGCGCATGCGCATTGCCAACTTTCTTATTTATTATCCGATTTACATCAAACTTGGAATGTATGTGTATAACCCAATTCTAAATTTGATGGAAATATTAATTTTTGTTGTGCGCATGCGCATTACCAACTTTCTTATTTCTTATCCGAATTTCACCACACTTGGTATATATGTGTACAATCCAATTCTAAATTTGATGGATATATTGAATTTTTGTTGTGCGCATGCGCATTACAAACTTTCTTACTTCTTATCCGAATTTAATCAAACTTGCTAGGTATGTGTATAATCCAATTACAAATTCAATGGAAATAACCAATTTTTGTTGTGTGCATGCGCATTACCAATTTTCTTATTTCTTATCCGGATTTCATGAAACTTAGTCTTTATCAATTGACAAATATTCTTTTATTCCTAGTCAATACACATTAAACTCTATGCACTTTTGGATTTTTGAATTTAGAGATGCAGAAAAGTATTTACATCAATGTAATTGCAATAGACTATCTTTGTATGTACCTGAATGTCGTAACATGCCCTGCATCAGTAATGTTATTAAAACAGTTCTAGTTCAAATTATTTTTTTTTTATATTTTTCAGTAATTATATGTGTTGTATACACGATTGCCTGAAACAAATAAAGAGTTAATTTTTTTAGGCAACCATTATTGGTTTGGTCTTATAATGTTCAATTTCAACTGGATATTAACTTGTGTATTGGATTATTAAAAAAAAAAATTAATTGTTATGTGTCTCATATGCCTTTCATTCTTTATATAAGCTTATTTATATTTTAATGATTTGTGACATTAAATAAAATTACTTATATTACTATTATTCATGGTCTTACAAGAATATTGTAATTTCAACACAATTCAGCAATGTTGAACAAGTCAAATTTGAATAGAGTTAGATAAAATGTTATATCTATCGAAGAATAACAATGCAATTTATTCCAGTGGCTTCCTGATATTATGTTAATCCATCACAATAATTGATAAAGATTAACAGGTTTTTAATTAGTTTATTATAAGTTAATTAGGGGAGGAAACCACTTAGAATGGGGGAGGAAACCACTAGGATTGAAAAGAGGTGGAAACCACTGGGGGGAAACCACTAGGGAGGAACTTGTAAAGGGAGGAAACCACTACATGCCCTTTTAGGAGATCACTCTGTATCTTGACCAGTGCTTTCATTGAGATTCGTTTTATTCATTACACTATAAAGACTCAATATGGACCTCAATCTAGACTAGAAACATTGTACTGAATCAGATTATCATATCTTACAATGAGACAGATTATCATGTCTTACAATGAGACAGATTATCATGTCTTACAATGAGACAGATTATCATGTCTTACAATGAGTCACATTATCATGTCTTACAATGAGACAGATTTTCATGTCTTACAATGAGACAGATTACAATGAGACAGATTATCATGTCTTACAATGAGACAGATTATCATGTCTTACAATGAGACAAATTATCATGTCTTGTAATGAAACAGATTATCATGTCTTACAATGAGACAGATTTTCATGTCTTACAATGAGACAGATTTTCATGTCTTACTATGAGTCATATTATGGCTGACAAGTCTGTCTTGTTTGATTTATATATTGTAAGCCAGAAATAAAATGAATGTTAATATTAGAGTGGTTTGAATTATTTCAGAGAGTTTGTCTACTGGCACCTTTCTCAACTTCAGTTTACACATCCATATGTTCAGATTGTTACTTTTAAAAATATGACACCAACACCTTTTATCACTCTATATTTTGGTAAGTTTTTATCACTCTTTATTTTGGTAAGTTTTTATCACTCTATATTTTGGTAGGTGTTTATCACTCTATATTTTGGTAAGTTTTTATCACTATATTTTGTTGATAGTTATAAAAGAATTGAAACATTCAAGCTAAAGAGGTGGTAATAAAATTTTCTGATTACTGATTGATAAATTTGGTTGATTTTCCAGTAATTTGAGTAATATAATTTTAGATAACGGTGAGAGAATGTTAGTTGATTGTGATTCGAGGGGTAAAGATGAAATTATTGAACATCTTCAGAGAATTGCTGGAAGAAACACGTTAGTTTGTTTTGTATCTAACAGACACTTAGTTTTCACAGTTCATCACAATATTATAGTTTGCAATTTTTCACACAAAAAATCTGTAATTTGGTTGAAAGTAAAAATGTTCATCATTGCACACAGCAAGGTGCTCCAAGTGTGCTACAGGCTATTGATGATCAGAAAAACAGTTTGCTATAGAAGGGAAGTAACTCCATACTAAACTTATTTCTTAATTTCAGTGATAAGAGCCAAAGATATGATGATGGTAAAACATATACAAAAAATCTGATTGGTTACGGTTGTTCAAGATATTGTATCTGTGAAGTTCCAGGACATGTTCCCTGCCCAGGATGGGTTCCACTTCCTAAAGAAATGAGAGGCAAACATAAATACCAGAAGAAGGATGTAGAAGAGGCACAGTGATGTACTGGATATCAGAGACTAGTGACTAAGGGTCAGGGTTAGTTTAGATAATCATATAGATTTATAATCAAATTTCATCATGAAATTAGTGATTAAGGAATTCTGTTTAGATATCACTAGTCCACAGCCAGCCAATAGACTGACTATTACAGTCAAATCATCAGTTAATCAGTTAATTGTGTAGTGATGTCTGTCAACTGTACAAATGTTCTTTATTTTCCTTGAGTATTTCTACTCATCGGATAAAAATACAAACAAATAAACAAGCACAAATATACAGAATACATACAAATACAAACACAAATATACAAATACATACAACACAAACGTATATACATGCATAATGTTACACAGAGAGCTTCACATATTTGATAAAAATTCATTTCGTTTATTAATTGATAATTTTAAATAAATGAATAGTTTTTTCAATAATGAAGAGTTTTTTGACGAAAGAAGTTTGATAAGTTTGTACATATTGGGATAATTATAATAATAATGTTTAATATATTTACATCTATATTCATGGTACAAAGGACATAGCAAAATAAAGTGGAACTCATTGAGATTATTTGATAAACAGAATTGACAAAATCTTTCCGTAAGGAGTTCACAGATAAACGTATTTTTACAATATTCAAAAGATGAAATTTATATACTGGCTTGGTGAGGTATGGTTGAATCTATTGACTAGATTGATGTATAATGTACCTTTTGGATAATCACATATAAGTTCATGACATTCTTGTTTAAAGTTATCGAAAATTGTTTCTTTAATAAGTGAAAATGAATGTAAATAGAGTTGCGGATTTTCCCAAATGTGTCCAAGACCAATTTTGTATAAATTTTCTTTAATATTTAAAAGCCAAATATCACTATGTTTATAACTATCTATTAAGCAGGATTTCAATAAAATATTTTCTGAATTTAAAAGCTTTAACCAATATTTAAAAATTCTACAAAATCGTATTATATACAAAGGAAATCTACCGAGCTCGTAATATATCATGGCATTCATTGTTGAACGTTTTACTGTGAGAATAGTTTTTAAAAATAATAAATGAACAATTTCTATATCTCTACCTTTATGAAAGCCCCAAATTTCACAACTATAATTAAGAATACTACTAACATAAGAATCAAAAACATGTAACATAGTTTCAATATTAAAATAATTATTGTTGCATATATTTAAAATAGCGAAAAGAGCTTTTCTCTCTTGTTCTCCCAATCTTTTTTGTGTTTTTAGAAATTTTCCATTAAAGTTTAAAAGCATACCAAGGTAGTTAAATTCATCAACAGTTTCTAATTTATTATTATTAAAATACCAAACTTCATTTTGTTTAATTTTTCCACTATTCCTAAAAATTACAACTTTGGTTTTGTTGATGTTGACAGTAAGATTCCATTTAGATGTATATGATTGTAAAGAGTCTAATAATTCTTGAAGTCCTGTAATGGTTTCTGAAAATAACACTTTGTCATCTGCATACATTAAAAGAAATAAATTAAGAGTGTCTAAAGTTAATGAAGGGCCACCATTTTGAATAAACGAAGACTCACAGTCATTCACATAAATTGGAAAAAAAAGTTGAGAAAGAATTTCACCTTGATATAATCCATTCTTACAATCAAAAAAATCTGAAATACTTTCATTTGACTTAACACAACATTTGACATTACTATACAAAGATCTTATAATTCTCAATACTTTACCATCTACCCCTTCTTTGATTAGCTTGTACCACAAATTTACTCTTTGAATTAAATCAAAACATTTAGAATAATCAATGAAGCAACAATAAAGACGTTTTTTGGATCTAAGTGTTTTGTTGATCAATGTTTGGAGTACGTAAATAGCATTCGTTTTTGATAATTTCTTTCGAAAACCAAATTGGGTAGGGGAGATATTGTATTTCTTATCGTAATCTAAAATACGCTTATTTAATATGTAAAGTAAAGAGCTTGCCAATACAGCCAACTAACGTTATACCTCTATAATTATCTGGATTATTTACATCACCTTTTTTAAAAACAGGTATTATACAACCTTTATTCCATGAGGATGGATAGCATCCCAAATCTAAAATATTATTAAATAAACGTATTAAACTTGACATTAAAACATTTTTACAATAAATCAAAATTTCATTAGGTATGTTATCAATGCCTGTAGCTTTGTTCAGTTTCAAATCATTTATAGCAATTCTTATTTCTTCCTCAGTTACAAACTCGTCTTATTCTGGGTGGATAGATTCGGCATTTATTGGATTTGAATCATGTTCATTTACAAAATACCTGACTTCATCATTAATACAGATATCGGTTGAAAGTGAGTTCATTTTATTAAAATGATCATAAAATTCTTTCGATTGAATGCAACACGAAGCTCTTGATTTGCGTTTTTGGAACAATTTATAAAATAGTTTTGGGTTATTTTTTCCTCATGATATTTACCATGTTTCCATTTTGTGTTAAATAACATCCTAGTTTTCTTTCTAGTTTTTTGTAATGTGACTTATCTTGTATCAATATATCATGATTGTCTTTAGATTTATTTCTATTAAATGCAAATAATGAACTTTTATAACTGTGATATTTTGATTTACACAAGTCATTGAACCATGGTTTTTGAGTTGTGTTATGTTTTTTTGCCATACTAACATTCTTGGAACAAAAGGGTTTAATAAGATCACTGAGTTTGTTAGAGAAAAGTTCAACACTGGTGTCGATGTTACTCTGATTAAGGTCTGAAACTGAACAAATATCATCGAGTATAGATTGATTGGTATTTACAGCTCTCGTTATGTCATCAATATTATCATTGTTCCATTTAAATATTCTTAAGGGATCATTATTAACATTATTAATTTGTTTTGCTATACATTTTTGGTTTTCAAAACTAAATTTCAATGGAGAGTGGTCCGAAAATTCGTTAAACTTTCCAGAAATAAAATTACGAATTGGCCAATAAGTAATCAATCGTACTTGCACCCTTTGAATTAAAAAATGTAAAAGATCCAAATTTTTTTTCCTGATGTCTACCATTAAGAATTCGTAAACCTGTGGATTTGCATAAGGTCAAAAGTTCTCTACCGTACTGATTAACAACGTCGTCCATATTACATCTTTCCTTAAGAGATATATTAAAATCTGGAATATAAGGACAGACTTTGTCCAATAACTCAAAACTTGTCTTACTCAATTTATCATCTGAAATAAAATCTTCCTTACTCGAAGTTCTACTATAACAATAAATTCATCATTATATTTTGAAATTAATAATGTTAGAAGTTTAAAATATTCTGCATCTTGGTAATAAGGACTATTAACTGGGGGGATATAACATGCTATTACCACAATATCCTTATGTTCAGGGGAGGAACTTGCGATTTTGATAGCAAATATAGTGTGATCTATATTATCAATTATCGTGCATTGGGATTCAACATTGTTTGCAATAAAAATAACTACCCCACCCCCTTCACCATTCACTCTAGGAAACACATATGATTTATAATCTGATAGTTCTATACAATCCTCATCATTATTTTTTTCCTACCAGCACTCATATAAACATATAACATCATTCGAACGTAGAGCTTTTCTAAATTCTACATCATTCAGCTTCTTTAATTTTAGTCCCTTTCCTACATTCCAAGATAATATACGTAGCTTTGAACCGGAACTCTCTGTGTTGTCCTATTGTTCATGTGGGGTTGAGAATACTGTTGGGTGCACCTCAATAGACAAACTTGGTGGCTTAGGGCGTTTCGAAGGGCGGCTTGTTGCCTACTCCAATGGCCTCGATATTGCTGCATTGGATTTGGGTCTGGATTAGCCTTGGTTGCCTAATCGGAGTTGTAGGGGCTTGTTGTCGGGTAACACATTGAGGTAGTCTAATTGGGGTTGTAGGAGGGTATTGCTGTTGCAACAAATTACAATGTCTGTTAGAGTCAAATAATTCTCCATTTACAAAAAGTTTATCTCTTACCATTCTTACATTCTGACCGCTAGACTTTAGCTGTTTGAGCACTGGGTATAGTTTTTTACTCTCAGCTTCGATCATTGGAGGGAACTGTTCGCTTATCCCATATGGCATGTACAGTATTGTTTGTATTAATCTGGTATAAAGTATGACTGATATTATAGTTAGAGAGGAATTTTGGTATAATGAAGACCTGTGAGGAAATTGATAAAAGTCTCCATTAAAACCTGGACCTTCAATTCAGAATAGATGGTATCAATAACTCTGAAGAAATAAAGTGGTGTTTTATTTCGCACCAAATAAAAATACAATAAGATATAAGATAGAAACAGGACTGGGGAATTGCACAATCAGTGAACAACCTTTTATAGAATTGAACTCATACTGCTATCTTCCTGTATCAACCTGTATCACTTAATTAGTCATCAACACATGTACAGGTCAATACAGGTCTGAACAGGGTGATTGATATTGATTAAATAGGCATGTTACTATCACTAAATGCAAAATATTATTAGTTGTGACCATAGAGTTTAAAATACTGAATATATAAAATTGGGTAGCAACCTAACAACCTGGATAATCAGAATACATAATTGAATTAATGCCCTTGGCTACAATAACACTCAAAACATGAAAACAATTATTTATAATGGCTATAATATTCATACCAATAATATCATTATTGTTTGAACTTTCTATATTTATTTAATTTTTATGAACAAACCGTTCAATAATAGTTATAGCAAGTAAAAATATAAAACAGATTAAAACAAAAATCCCTATTAGAATCACAATATTACAGGCGTCAAGTTAATATAACATGAGATAATATAAGGTGCAGTATTAATTGGTTGCCTGAACCAATAATTACAATCAGCTTGTATTTATCAAATTTTGCTTGAAGCTATTAAAACTAGAATACCCTAAAACAAAAACAGACAGGATGATCACGATTGAAAGTTTTGAGCTTGTTGACGATAATATTCATCTTTAAGATCTTTTAAATTATGTTCTAACATTTCCATCTCGTCCCACCGTTTAGCTTCTCTGGCCTGTTTGATATAACCTCGAATAATCTCCATTTGTTGAAGCATTGGATCACCCACTTTACTCACTTTAGAACCTTCTTCAGTTGGTTTCCAGCCGCGACCTACACTATCTTGAGAGTCATTCCGAACGTGTCCTAATTTTTTACCGATTGATAAAATTTTGCCAGGTTTTTCACTTTCTTCTTGATTAAAACGTTCACGATTTTGAGCCTCCATGGCTGCTTGCCTTTCGGCAGCAATTTTTCGTTGAACCTCAGCCCGGCGTTTAGCTTGAAGTTCTTGATATTGTTCTGAAGTAGGAAGAGCCTGTAAACCCATTAGATTTTCCTGCATAAATCCGCTAGCAGACATTCGAATAGCTTTCTGTAATTGTTGTTGTTTAAAGGCACTGGGAGAATCAGGTTTAATTTCTAGATTCTGAATCTTCTTACTGAAATATATAAACATCTCAATCAATCCACTGTAAGAGAAATAATCTCTCTCCTGTAAATAATCTTTCTAAATAGAAAAAGATAATCCTTACCTGATCTGATCCACAGCGTCATATAATCTAATCAATTTAGTTCGTAATAATTCAGCTTCTTTTAAACTGTATGTAGCTTCTCCCATGCTGCAATATAGTTTTAATATTATTCGAACACACTGCATTGTTTTCAAATTGACTTGACTTTTGTTGCTGACTTTTGGAGATTTTATTTAGAGCATTTTTTAAACTTCCACAATTTTTTTGCAATCGATCTGAAAATTTACATGTAGATAGACATTTTGATTGCAATTGAAAATCTGCTTTAAAAATTTAGATATCACTTCCGGTTTTGACGTCATTCGCCCCCAAACTTGAAATTTTAACTTACGAAATTTTGTAGATATTTGAAAAATTCTTTTTGCAAATAGCTATAATTGTCCCTGTAAATATTTCGGAATGAAAAAATTTGACCCGGAAGTATTGAGTAAGATGCCATCTTGAAATGACTCATTTTTGTAAAACTCATAATGGGGCCTCAGGGTAAAATTGGATGTGCATAAATTTGATGTTTATGTAAACTACAATCGATTGCTAACAAAACATGGGAAGCCGATTTTTGAATTTGGGCTTTGTATTTTTTTTATTTCCGTAATTGTCAAAACTATTAAGGCTCATATCTAGTGACTTTGACCTTTGGTGACCTTGTGACCTGAACAAAAGTTGTTGCCCCTTCTGAGATATATCCGTTGATATCCTCACGTTTGTTGTGCATCGTTAACTTCCGATTCTACAGCCATTTGAAAATCACGATTTTGAACTTTGAAGAGCTCTGTCACGTGACCTAATTAACATACGACAAAAATTCTTATATATTGTTAGAGTGCATGAAATCTCCTTTTTGGTGATATATCACACTTGATATTTTGATCAAAATTGCGCGTTTTAAAAATTGAAAATTTTGTGCTGACTTCTATAGTAACTGTGCGTAAAATCACGGTGTCTATAATTTACCGACAGTCACCGTTGCCTTAAAAAACTTTTAATTATCTCATGATCTAATGATTGTAAACACTTGAAATTTTGAACATTATTTAACAATGTACACATCATCACACACAAATTAAAATTTTTAAAGTGGGCGTGGCACATTTGGTGTGCATTTACTGTACCTGAAATATTTGCAATGGTCATAACTCCATAAGTTTCTAATTGTTACCCTAAAAATTTTGCATGAAAATAGGTCACTACTTACGACAATTTGTGATAAGATTACAGTTGTTTGCGTTCTTTACTTTAAAAAAGGGAATAAGTTTAACAATTTTAAAAATTTTCTTTTTTGATCTTTAACATAAATGACCTTAACCATTGTATGGTCAAAGGTCATTGATTTAGGATGACCATTCTTAATTTGATCTTTGATGTCCGATAAATACTTTCGTTTTGGCAGACGTCCGAAAACAGCAATTTTCGAAACTTCAAAGGCTCATATTACTTTTATTTGACCTTTGTTGACCTGAACAAAAGTTGTTGCCCATTACGAGATATATCACTTTTGTTGTGCATCGTTTACTTCCGGTTCTACAGCCAATTGAAAATTGCGATTTTTAACTTTGAAGAGCTCTGACCTAATTTACATGAAAATTTCTCTTATGTCCTTATTACACGCAATCTACTCTTTCAAATGATATATAACACTTGGTATTTTGAATAAAATTGTGCTTTTTAGAATTTGAAAATTTTGTATTGACTTCTATAGTAACTGTGCGTAATTTTAACAGTGTCTATAATCCACCGACAGTCACCGTTGCCTTAAAAATACTTTTAACTACGAATCTCATGAGCTAATAATTGTAAACACTTGAAATTTTGAACATTATTTAGCATTGTACACATTATTACAGACAACACAAAATTTTTTAAGTGGGCGTGGCAAATCCGGGTTACTTTTACCTTACATATTTCAAATTGTTATAACTCGCAAAGTTTACATTTGTCACCATCGAAATTTTACATAAAAATAAATCACAATATGGGACAATAAGTGATAGAGTTACATTTTGTTTGGGCCTTTTACTTTAAAAAAGGGAATAGGTTTTACAATTTATAAAAGGTCAAAGTTCATTGATCTATGATGTCCAATTGTCCATTCATACTTTTATCTTTGACGTCTGACATATATTTCCGCTTTTACAGACGTCCCAAAACAGCAATATTCAACACTTTTAAGGCTTATATTCTCTTTTATTTGACCTTTGTTGTCCTCTTGACCGTAACACAAGTTATTGTACTTTACGAGACCTTTCCAAACATATTTTCATTTTTGTTGTGCGAATTGAACTTTTAACTTTACAGCTATTTAAAAAATTCGACTGAATGGTATCAAATTCATGCGCCTTTTCACTACAGAACGTAGAAATCCCATTGTGACTTTAAAATGCAACGTTTTATCGATGTATCAGGTTGGATGCGCACTGCTTCGGTACCGTTTTAACGGTTCTAGTTATTATTATTATTATACTACAGCTTGATAACAATTGGTCATAGTCTCACAGTAAAACATATTGTAGAAACAAGAGGTAACATTCTCCTGTTGTAAGAGTTAAACCACCGGGGTTATAGAGAGCTGAATGATTGAAGGGAGGTAACTCTATACAGTTTTTAATTGATAGTTAATCATAAAAAGGTAATTTATAGAAAACAAGAAAATGGCAGCCTACCTTAAAGAATCAACCATGGGTAAGTATTGGGGAATATAACTCTTACCTTAAAGAATCAACCATGGGTAAATATTGGGGAATATAACTCTTACCTTAAAGAATCAACCATGGGTAAATATTGGGGTATCAGATCGTTGGCATTACTCATACATTCTTGCATTTTCTGCAAAAAACATAAAATAATTTAAGAGAATTTATCAGCCAGGGTTTGTGGTATTTAGCCATCAACAAGTTCACTAATCTTTTTGATTTATTACTGAACTGAAATAAAACTTGATCTTGATAAATATTATCAAAACCTGAAAAATCTGAACACTGACCTCATATAAAACAACGAAGTTTGGTTTAATATTTCGCTGTTCCACCATCTGATCTCTTCGTTCTAATAATTTACGACAAGTTTTACAAACTCTCATGTGGCCCTCGGCTTCCAGACCCATCAGAGAATTTAAACTGGTACTGCTGTCGGAACGTTTTAAAAACCCACTTTCTCCTTCAAACGTTACTGCTGGGTTGACTAGCTTCTCTAAAATAATATTAAATTTCAAATAAAAAAAAAAACAGATGAACTAACTTGCCGGAAACATAATATTTATATTATACAGCATATAATACACAAATATTTATACTTATTTATATATATTTATATATATATATATATACCTATTAGAGCCAGAAAATATTCAGTAAAAACAAAAAACTTACGAGCATAAGTTAAAGTTAAAAACTCTGAACATTTATTACACATAATTCCCCCACACAGACGGCAGTGGTGCTTCCTTCGCATGATATTAAACGATTCCTCACAAGATAAACAACATGGCACCGCTCCATCTGGTACCCACGGAACCACAGACTTCTCAAATCCTGCAAGAGAAATAGTGGATCTGATTAATTCTCCTATTGTTTGTAAAAGAATTTATGAATAGAAAAGATTATGAATCCTTTCTAAATAAACTTAAAATAAAGTTTCAGCTATTTGACATTAAAATTCTGTTAAAATTTTTCAAGTATGTCAATAGGTTTCTCATTGAGATTAATACTCAAATAGTTTCTATAAATATTCATCACAAATATTAAATTAATCAATAAATAAATGTTTTTATGGAATATTTAGTTTGATTAGTAAATACTAAATTGTTATCAATATAAATATCACAGGTTTAATCTTTTCAAATTCTTTAAATAAGGTGGAAATCATCAGACATGATTAATAAATTTAATAGTCCTTCACACCAAAATACATGCACAAACTTGATAACCTCTAAAAGCCAAACAAATAAACTCTGATTGTTTTAAACTAGAAACAATCCATCCAGTCAAATATATAAAATATTTGTTGTTAGCTAGTTGTTAGTAAGTTTTCTATAGGTAAATTATCTAACTGTATACCATCACCATGCTAGCAAGTTTCAAGCCTATATATTCTGGTGTGAATATATACATACCAAGAATGTCTGAAAACATGTTTACTATACCCTTTCTTTTACTGGCCTCTTTCGGTGCTTCTGGGTCCAATAATTTATCTAATCTAATTAAAAGTTTGTTAGTTTCTACCACGAAATGATCAATCCTGGCATCGCGTACCGCTTTAAAGGCATCGGTATGATTCCGAACGCAACCTGAAATAAATAATTTCCAATGTTTTATTCACACATCAGAATATAATTTTTTCCAGCTCTGTACTGTATTGTATTCAGATAGATTTATACCTAGCAGTCTACTGAGTACTGGTACATCACATGGATCTTAGTCCACTATACTAGCTCATCCAATAATTGTCAACTGCCAGGACATTGAGATAGTTTAGTGAGTAGCCAGTAATTGTCGTCTGCCAGTACTCAATCACTTGTCTACTTGGTAAAACTTACCCAGCTCTTGAAACTCCCACCATGTTGGATCGAATCCAGAAAGATTTAAATTAGGACTGGAATCACTTGAACTATTTTCACCAAACTCATTTTCTCGATCACCCAATATTCTCTTCTTAGCTTTATCAAAAAACCCTGTAAATACAATTATTTACCCTATAAACAGACAATCATACTAGATTTTATAATATTTGTTGAAAATAAGTTATAAATTAGTAAGCTTTCATCACCTAGAATCACCATTGAAATTACCTCAAAACCTAAGTTGGTGTACCAGGGAGAAAAAAAACATCAAAACCAATTTTTACCTTTTAACGACTGAAAAACAGCTTTATCTTCCGAAGAATGAGCAACTTCAAAATGTTCTTGTAGTTGAGAAACAGTTCCAAAATCTTTCATACACATTGGACATAGAAATCCCTCCATAATATTTCCTGTGTCAGCCATTTTCTAGTTTTTTCTTAATTCCCTTCACTTGTAGATAAAAATCATGATCTATAATAAACAATATAGCAAACAGCAAATCATTCATTTGGAGAATTTTACAAGACACAGACAGTTTCAGATTTGACAAGTTAGAGGGGAGGGGCGTTTATAACGTTTCGCCTATAAATTTTACCATCTCTAGTAGCTTTCTGGATACTTACCATAGTAAACGTAATCTTAAAAGATTAAATTTCCAAGAAACTATAAATTCAAGTTCCCAGTCACACCAATAAATCAGTTTTTAAAACGAAATATGCCAAAAAAAATTATATTTTTAGTCTGACACTTCATACTCGCGTCAGATACTACAGCGAGGAACTTCCGTTTCCGTTCAAGATGGGAGCTGGCGAAAGTACACGAAAATTAATTGTAGAAGACTCGGTTATTGAAGTATGTTCTGCTGTTCAGAATTTAACATAAACAATAACACGTCAAGAAAAATATCAACGCTTTCATTTGTAACAGTTTCAATTGTCCCCTTTCTTTTTTGATATCTAGAAACTTGGCGAGTCCGAGAGCAGTAATTGTTTTTTTTTTTTCTATTTCAGGTATTTGCGGCAATGCCACCAGTAGTTTCATCATGATTGTTGACATTGAGTTTTATTGTTTCATATAAACTGTATATATTCGTTTAAAATGTTAATAATTGTATTCTTTAAAATTAATATTCCATTTATAAACACCAGGTGTCCGATTCTGTAGTAAGAAGATTAAAAGGCCAGCCTGAAGTTCAGTCCATACCCAACCCCAAGCAGTCACCTCCAAAACAACAACAGGAACAACAACAAGATGGCAAGGGAAAGAGCAAACCTCAAGTGAAACCAGGTTGGTACAGTTTTAATTATAATTGTCATTAATAAAGTTAAGTTTGTTTTTATTTCAACACAAACATTTTAATTCATTTCAATATTTCATTCAACTATAAAAACAAGATTTAGAAATTATATTTACATGTCTACCAATAACTTAATAATAACTTGTAATATCATCATTCTTTCTTACAGATTCTAAACCAAATAAAGCTAAAGAAGTTTATGTAAGTCACTGAAGTTTTTTATCTTCTGACAGTGTTTTTATCCGCCCACATGAATATGTCATCGTATATTGCCGTCGCCCCTGTCCGTCGGTCCGTCCGTCAACATTTGTTGTGAGCACTATAGAGACTACAGTTTTTATATGCCCACATGAATATGTGGTCGTATATTGTCGTCGCCCCTGTCCGTCGGTCCGTCCGTCAACATTTGTTGTGAGCACTATAGAGACTACAGTTTTTATATGCCCACATGAATATGTGGTCGTATATTGTCGTCGACCCTGTCCGTCGGTCCGTCCGTCAACATTTGTTGTGAGCACTATAGAGACTACAGTTTTTATATGCCCACATGAATATGTGGTCGTATATTGTCGTCGCCCCTGTCCGTCGGTCTGTCGGTCAACATTTCTTGTGAGCACTATAGAGATTACAGTTTTTATCTGATATTGATAAAACTTGGTGTGATGCTTTAGATTGATAAGATCTCGGTCAAGTTTGAATTTGACATATTTTCGATGAACGGTTTTTGAGATATTGCCCTTGACTTAGAATGACTTGAAATTTGTTAAAAAATTGTTTGTGAGCAGGATTGAAGCTACAGTTTTCATCCGATTCTGATGAAACTTGGTGTGATCATTGAAATTCATAAGATCTCAGACTAGTTCTAACTTGACGCATTTTCGATGAACGGTTTTTGAGTTATTGCTCTTGACTTTGTTAAAATGAGTCGAAATTTGTTAAAAGCAGTTCGTGAGCAGGATTGAAGGTACAGTTTTGAACTGATTCTCATGAAACTTGGTGTGATCATTGGAATTGATAAGATCTCGGACAAGTTCTAACAAGAGATATTTTTGATGAACATTTTTTGAGTTATTGCCCTTGACTTTGTAAAGACGCGTCAAAAGTTGTTTTTTGCCCTTGATTAGAGCTGTGTGATTTAATTGTTTGTTGTATTTGGGTTATTGATATTGATTTTAAAAAATTTTGTTTAATTATTCAGCATAAATAATTTCTTCAATATGAGAAAATTCGTACTTTAGTCACTAAAGACTGTTTTATTATTTCTGACAGCTGCCAGTGGGCGTATGTTATCTTGCAACGCAAGCTATCTTTATAGTCCTTTATGAAAAGTTGTAGTGTTCAAATCAAATCATTGTTGATTTAATGATAATGAGTGGTATGTTATATTCTATTGATAGATTGATAGACCAGTCTACTATCCAGTACCATCACAAGATACAAAAAAAGCCATTCAAGAAGTTGAAGCTTTTTATCAAGAAAAATTAAAACAGCTTGAAGCCAAGGTATCTATCCTATCTATCTATCCTATCTATCCTATCTATCCTATCTCTATCTATCTATCTATCTATCTATCTATCCTATCTATCCTATCTATCTATCTATCTATCTATCTATCTATCTATCTATCTATCTATCCCATCCATCCTACCTATCTAATCTATCCTATCATATCTATCTATCTATCTAATCTATCTATCTATCTATCCTATCTCTCTATCTCTATCTATCTATCTAATCTAATTTAATTGAACATTAGGACTATTAATAAATACCAGTCAGAATTGATTATGAACCACACTTTCCAGTCAATCTTGTTTTTGTCTTCTTATTTCAGAATGCCCAGCTACAGAAAATAACAACAGAGCAGTTTGCCAAGGCTGTTCAAGAAGTAGAACAGAAATTCTTGTAAGTTATTTACTTATATTATAGTAGTTACAAATAAAATATTACAAGAAGCAGTACATGTAAGTTAAAATGAATTATTCTGTTATTATCTGTTTTCAGAAAGCAAACGGGAAGCCCAGTATGTGATGATATCCAGGGGAAAGTTTATAATTGTTATTCTTCCAAACCTCAACAAACTTTAAACTGTTGGAAAGAAGTGGGGGCCTTTACATCTTGTGTTGAGAGAGCTAGATTAGTAAGTATAGTATTTGTTGAAAGAGCTAGATTAGTAAGTATAGTATTTGTTGAAAGAGCTAGATTAGTAAGTATAGTATTTGCTGAAAGAGCTAGATTAGTAAGTATAGTATTTGTTGAAAGGGCTAGATTAGTAAGTATAGTATTTGTTTTTATTGTTGTTTGTCAGGTAATGATAGAAATAATGACAGTGAAAGGAATGTATGTCTCTATTACAAGTTATATATCTTCTTGTTAAACTGAATCAGAATTACATCTTATATATAACTATATTTTATTTCTCTTTAGAATGCTATAGCTAGAAGAGGTTGATTGGATAGTAAATGGTAGAATATGATATCAGTGATTGTTAATGGTTGATTGGTGAAATTAAATAAATTAATGAAATTAGAGACAATAGATACAATGTGTGATATAGAAATACAAGTCACTTTATAATATAATAAATATTTCTATAAAAACACTCTCCTCTTTATTCTCTTTGCCCTATTCTACCTTCTTTGTATTGTGTAAAATAGAGTTACCTACGTTCAAATATGGACTCACTCCACTAATTCATTTGCCATCTCTTCCCATGTTAAAACAAGAAATTCAACCTTCTACAACTTTTTCCAGAAATTTGTTGGAAGCTTACCAATATATCGAATGAAAGCCTGACCAATTCTCAATGTCTCCTAAAAAATTCAATATATGATGACCATAAAAAAATTTGGAGCTACTAAAATTGAAAGTAGACTACTACCGGTTATACTCATCCGCTAGAGTTTGGCACATTACCAAACGACTATTTTTATACACCCACATGAATATGTGGTCGTATATTGTCATCGCCCCTGTCCGTCGGTCCGTCCATCAACATTTCTTGTGAGCACTATAGAGACTACAGTTTATGTATGATTTTGATAAAACTTGCTGTGATGCTTTAGATTGATAAGATCTCGGTCAAGTTCGAATTTGACATATTTTCGATGAACGGTTTTTGAGATATTGCCCTTGACTTAGAACGCCTTGGAATTTGTTAAAAATTGTTCGTGAGCAGGTTTGAAGCTACAGTTTTCATCCGATTCTGATGAAACTTGGTGTGATCATTGGAATTGATAAGATCTCAGACAAGTTCTAACTTGACGCATTTTCGATGAACGGTTTTGGAGTTATTGCCCTTGACTTTGTTAAAACGCGTCGTAATTTGTTAAAAAATAGTTCGTGAGCAGGATTGAAGCTACAGTTTTCATCCGATTCTGATGAAACTTGGTGTGATCATTGGAATTGATAAGATCTCGGACAAGTGCTAACTTGACGCTTTTTCAATGAACGGTTTTTGAGTTGTTGCCCTTGACTTTGTAAAAACGCGTCAGAATTTGTTAATAAAAATAGTTCGTGAGCAGGATTGACGCTACAGTTTTCATCCGATTCTGATGAAACTTGGTGTAATCATTGGAATTGATAAGATCTCGGACAGGTTCTAACTTGATGCATTTTTGATGAATGGTTTTCGAGTTATTGCCCTTGACTTTGTAAAAACGCTTCAAAATTTGTTCGTGAGCACAATAGAAGCTACAGTTTTCAACCGAATCTGATGAAACTTGGTGTGATTATTGGAATTGATAAGATTTCGGACAAGTTCTAACAAGAGATATTTTTGATGAACATTTTTTGAGTTATTGCCCTTGACTTTGTAAACACGCGTCAAAAGTTGTTTTTTGCCCTTGATTAGAGCTGTGTGATTTAATTGTTTGTTGTATTTGGGTTATTGCAGTTTTGATTTTAAAAAATTTTGTGGAATTATTCAGCATAAATAATTTCTTCAATATGAGAAAATTCGTACTTTAGTCACTAAAGACTGTTTTATTATTTCTGACAGCTGCCAGTGGGCGTATGTTACCTTGCAACGCAAGCTATCTTTAGAATTAGCCTTCAGCCTTTAGGTCTTCCATCATCTCACCAAATCTGAAAGATAATGCAATTTCAGACATTCCAAATCTAGACCAAAAATTACCCAAAAATAGGCATGCGAAAACCCCAAAAGGGGGAGAGAAAGAAGATTTCTAAAAATAGCCTGGACTACATTCATATGAACTCACTCCACTAAAACATTTTATGCAAATGATTGTATAGGAATGTAGTCCAGGCTATTTTAAGAAATCTTCTTTCAATTTTTATATGAGTCCTGTCTGGTAAGGTCATTTATTTTTTAGTTTAGTTTAGTGCTGGCTTTGACACTTATGTTGCCAGATTTTGGAGTTGTAGTATAAAAGAGAACACGTTATTATGAAAAAGACTGATTTTTCTTTTTTTTTCATTTCAAGGCAAATTATACATTTAAATATCATTTCGAATGTGAATAATCATCCAACTGCTGCAAAGCACTAGGTAAAATTTTGTCTAATTGTCCTTTTCTGTACCCACTGTCAGTTGAATTGAAGTTTTTATATTTTGCAAATTCATTGTTCATTGGTCTTGTTTCATAATCTCTATGGAACACTGATTTTTTCTTAATACTGCTTAGTGCTTGTTAACTCTTAGGGGACTATTTTGACCCTATAAACTCTGCTTTTTTCTGTGTTGCCTCCTTTATCCCAATATTTGATCGAAGAATAGTCGATGATAGCTGCCCCATAGCATTTCTTCCATATTTGACACTCTTTGGAAGCAAAATTTTTATGGATCGATTTATTGGTTTGTCAATGGCTTCCTCAATTAATCTTATTTTCGAAAGTTCATTTAACAGAAACTTATCATTGTCATTCATTTCCAGGCTCGTTAAGTTGTTTGAAGCCAGAAACATGGATCGATTCCACCAGTTGTTGCTGTGACCGCCACTACAGACCACGGAGTTGGAACGGCACTTGGAACAGTCTTCATCGTAGCACATAACAGTTGCTTGTAGTATTTTCAGTTTTTTTCAGTTTGTCCACATCTCCGCAGTAAGTAGAGTACATCTCTTTGATCACAAGGCTACACCTAGATTTTATGTCCTGGCTCAAAGTTTTCTTTTGATTTGTTTTTTCAACTTTTGTTTTGCCTCTGAACATTCCGTCGCTAAAATTAACCTTAAAACATTGGCGAAACTGAGATGCACTAAGATGGGCTGGGTCAGCTAGTCTTTCAACTTTCCACATAGGATGTAAAGTTCTCATTGCCTCTTCAATTCCGGTAGCTGACGTTGAATCT
The DNA here is from genome assembly GCF_000327385.1 of Lottia gigantea. Classification (NCBI taxonomy): domain Eukaryota; kingdom Metazoa; phylum Mollusca; class Gastropoda; family Lottiidae; genus Lottia; species Lottia gigantea. The sequence continues at coordinate 1,028,324 of NW_008709504.1, forward strand.
CCGTCTGTTGTGGCAAATTTGATGAGCACCCCTTGAATAGATAAATCTTCACCAATTATTCTCCCCATTTCTCTCTCAGAAAAAAGGTGCATGTCTTGTCAGATTTGCTGTGCATCCCTCGTGTCCTGGACAGTTGACAGTAATGCCTGTGTTTCTTAGCCACGCTCCATTCCAATAAAGTTTATTTTGCAACACAGCACTTATGATATATTTCTTATCTGTGTTTGTCTCACAAGCAATGCCGATTGATTGGGATGCTCCGGGTTTCTTGCTGTGTCCTATGGTCAGACAATTGTACCGACCATCCAAAGCCACCCTTATCACGTTAGGGTTGGAAGCACCTCTTCGTCTATTGACATTTTTCACCTCTTCCACCTTAGTTCTCATGCTTTCATTGTTCAAGTCAGTTGTCTTTGAACTCACATAATTGGATAACTTGGACATACCACTTTCAGCTGGTGGGGGAATGAATTGC
>NW_008709504.1:1028848-1032788 GCF_000327385.1 Lottia gigantea
AATGAGTGAATTTCTCATTTTTGCTAATATATATTATTTTGAGACTTGAGGGAGGTGAAAATATCAGCAGAATGATATATTGAAGACAGAATGAATACACACACAGAGAAATCATTTATTTCTATTTACTATGTGGACTGATTTTGGTTTCTGGGGTTTAGGGATCATAAACCTTAATGAGTTATGTAATGATTGTAACTTTAACACACTACCTAATGGATATATGGTCTTTTAAGATTCATTCTTGAAAACATTTGGTTCCATGTTATTTCTATTTCTGCAATTGTCATTAATTTAAGAAGTACTGTGGTTTTTGAAGTAGAAACAGGCTGAATTATGTGCGAAGTAAATGTGACGTAATAAATTTGACCCTTATTCTGTGTAATTTATGTTATTCAGGCTTGGTTTTGGTCAACGTTCCTTAATCTTTTTACAGAATTGAATTATCTTCATAAATAAAAAAAGTTCTGACCAATTCAGAATTGTACGTATACAAGCTTATTCAGTGCATTTATAGCTTATTATACGAAAGAGGGGGCAAAAGTAAAAACACTACCACTGGTTTACTTTTAGGTTTATTTGCATAATTTTTAGTCAGGTTGTTCCACAGATGTTATAGAACAAATTAAAGCAAGAAAAAAAAATTAGCTACATATATAGGACTCACTCCACTAAAACATTTTATGCAAATGATTGTAATGTAGTCCAGGCTATTTTTAGAAATCTTCTTTCTCTCTCCCTTTTGGGGTTTTTGCCTGCCTATTTTTGGGTAAAATTTGGTCTAGATTTGGAATTTGATGTCTGAAATTGCATTATCTTTCAGATTTGGTGAGATGATGAGAGACCTAAAGGCGGAAGGCTAATTCTAAAAATAGTCGTTTTGGGAAGTGCCAAACTCTAGTTGTATAGTGAGTATAACCGGTAGTAGTCTACTTTCAATTTTAGTAGCTCAAAATTTTCATGGTCATCATATAATGAATTTTTTAGGAGACATTGAGAATTTGTCAGGCTTTCATTCGACATATTGGAAAGCTTTCAACGAGATTTCTGGAAAAAGTTGTAGAAGGCTGAATTTCGTGTTTTAACATGGGAAGAGATGGCAAATGAATTAGTGGAGTGAGTCCATATAGAGACTAATTATCTCCCTTAAATTGGAAAATTTGTTTTTAGAGACTAATTACCTTCCTTGAACTATAAAACAATTTGAGAGATTAATTACATCCCTTAAATTTGAAAATTAATTTCAAGAGACTAATTACCTCTCTTAAATAGGAAAATTCAATATTTCAGAGACCTCACTAATATAGCAAAAACTATTTTTTGAGACTAATTACCTCCCTAGAACTATAAAAATCAATTTGAGAGACTAATTACCTCCCTTAAATCCCTTGAATAATCACATTGTAATTGGTGAGTAATCTCCTCCTTTTTTTTCTTTGCCGGTGAGTAATCACTTTGTAATTGGTGGGTAATCCCTTTTTTACCGGCGAGTAATCACTTTGTAAATGGTGAGTAATCACTTTGTAAATGGTGAGCAATCACTTTGTAATTGGTAAGTAATCCCCTCCTCTTTTTTTTTTACCGTTGAGTAATCACTTTGTAATTGGTGGGTAATCCCTTTTTTACCGGTGAGTAATCACTTTGTAAATGGTGAGCAATCACTTTGTAAATGGTGAGTAATCATTCAGTAAATGGTGATTATTCACCTTTTTTTATCGGTGAGTAATCACTTTGTAATAGTAGTGTATGAGCTTATATATTGGTTGCACGGGGATTCCCCATTCCATTTCATTTCATGGGGAAAATGCGACCAATATATAAGCTCCCACAAAAGACCTAAATTCCCTACATTTCATAAATTCTTACAGCAAAAGACCTAAACACCCTACATTTCATAAATTCTTACACTAAAAAATACCCTACATTTAAAAAGACCTAAACCCCCTTAAATTATTACACCTAAACTACACCCTACATTTCTTACACCAAAAAACACCTTCAATCAATTTCCTACATTCCATAAAAAAAGCATATTAAAAATACCCTTATATAAAAATAACATAACATTTTTTAATAGCCTCGTTTTGAAATAATGTTATTTTTAAGGGAGATAACTCTTGTTTTTGGAAACGCAATTTAAAAATAGTATGAGTTTAATTCTAAAACACGAACAACACAGATTCGAAGATTATTCGGGCGACGGTATCTTTTCTTCATTATTTTCTCTAGGTAAAACAAAAATTCCAAAAGTAGCTAGCTTTGTTTCAAACAACAAATCACTCATTTCAACCGGAGCGAAAGCCGTCGGCTCAATCGCCCAAGCGGGAAAGAGTATAAGCGACACAGTGAAACAATCTAACGAGTTGAAAGAATTAGAGCTAATAAGAAAACTGCGAAACAGGAGATTAGAAGAAAGGAAAGGAAAAGGTTTTAAAGTTATAGGATAAAAATGATAGTCGCTCACGCTCCAAAAACTTTTTTTGGTTCAGATATACAAAAATCATTGGGTTCTCTTCCTGGTTTCCATGGGCGAAATATTCCGGAGAAAAACATTTCCCGGTCATAATTACACCGGTCCAGGTACCAGGTTAGATCTGAGATTAGACGAAAATGATAAACCCAAACCGGTCAAAGAACCAGTCAATAGAGTTGACGCCGCTGCGCTTAAACACGACATACTATACAGAAACAGACATAAACTTCAGACACGAGGCAGACAGACAAATGATTATTGAACTGGAAAATATTCCAAATCCAACTTTCAAAGAGAGAATGCAAAGGGCTCTAAACTGTTAAAAGCAAGATGAAATTAGGCTTGGGATTGGCGGAGGAAATTCATAAAGAATTTAGAAAAACTAAAAGTGTTTGAAAAAGATGAAATATGGTCAGCCGATTTTAATTCATATGAAAGTCGAAAGAGGATTTAAATATTGCTTAACAGTTATAGATTTGTATACGAGATATGCTTGGGTTATTCCTTTGAAAAACAAAACAGGATTATCAGTCAAACACGCATTTGAAACGATTATGAAACAATCTAACCGACATCCAGAAAAACTGTGGGTAGATAAAGGAAGTGAATTTTATAACAAAAATATGAAATCTCTGGGATTTGAAATTTACAGTTCGCATAATGAAGGTAAAGCTGTAGTTATTGAGATATATAATAGAACTCTAAAAAATAAATTATTCAAAAAGTTCACGGAATTGAAATCTCAAAATTGGCTTTAAATATTACCAGAGGTTGTAGATGAATACATTAACAAAATTCATTCATCTATAGGTGTCACACCAACACAAGCCTCGAGTAATCCAAATATTATAAAGTCAATTAACGCGCAACATAACTACGAAAATAAAATAAAGAATTTAAATATCAAACCCAAATTTAAAGTCGGAGATCGAGTTCGTATTTTCAAATATACAAGCAAATTCGAAAAAGGTTACGTTGGATACTGGACAAACGAAATATTCATCGTTGATAAAGTAAACACCACATCACCTCCGACATTTGAATTAATCGATCAAGACAAAGAACAAATCATAGGAAGGTTTTATCAAAACGAACTTCAAAGAACCGACTTATAAAAATGAATGAATTTCTCGAAAACAAAGATGATGATGAAGAATTTGATAGAAGATTAAGAAATTTAGATGTAGACAAGCATTTACGCTTTCTTAAATTTAAATGCAAATTTATGTTCAAAATATTATTGAATGTGTTTTTATCAGAATGTAATACAATTTTTTTCAAACACAAACTACGTATATATTTCATCAATTGGGTTTTCAACAATATTTACCGCATACTCCTCAAAAAACCGACTTTTAAAATGAATATCTTTCTCGATAAATATGGAACCTATACAACCACAAATTTTCAACTTATGAGATGGGCGAATGATTTAAATATATCACCGATTTATTATTGTATGAGAGA
>NW_008709504.1:1032838-1036985 GCF_000327385.1 Lottia gigantea
GTTAAATTGGAAAATTTGTTTTTAGAGACTAATTACCTTCCTTGAACTGTAAAACAATTTGAGAGATTAATTACATCCCTTAAATTTAAAATTAATTTCAAGAGACTAATTACCTCTCTTAAATAGGAAAATTCAATATTTTAGAGACCTCACTAATATAGCAAAAACTATTTTTTTGAGACTAATTACCCCCCTAGAACTATAAAAATCAATTTGAGAGACTAATTACCTCCCTTAAATCCCTTGAATAATCACGTTGTAATTGGTGAGTAATCTCCTCCTTTTCTTTCTTTGCCGGTGAGTAATCACTTTGTAATTGGTGGGTAATCCCTTTTTTACCGGCGAGTAATCACTTTGTAAATGGTGAGTAATCACTTTGTAAATGGTGAGCAATCACTTTGTAAATGGTGAGCAATCACTTTGTAAATGGTGAGTAATCATTCAGTAAATGGTGATTATTCACCTTTTTTTATCGGTGAGTAATCACTTTGTAATAGTAGTGTATGAGCTTATATATTGGTTGCACGGGGATTCCCCATTCCATTTCATTTCATGGGGAAAATGCGACCAATATATAAGCTCCCAAAAAAGACCTAAATTCCCTACATTTCATAAATTCTTACAGCAAAAGACCTAAACACCCTACATTTCATAAATTCTTACACTAAAAAATACCCTACATTTAAAAAGACCTAAACCCCCTTAAATTATTACACCTAAACTACACCCTACATTTCTTACACCAAAAAACACCTCAATCAATTTCCTACATTCCATAAAAAAAAGCATATTAAAAATACCCTTATATAAAAATACATAACATTTTTTAATAGCCTCGTTTTGAAATAATGTTATTTTTAAGGGAGATAACTCTTGTTTTTGGAAACACAATTTAAAAATAGTATGAGTTTAATTCTAAAACACGAACGACACAGATTCGAAGATTATTCGGGCGACGGTATCTTTTCTTCATTATTTTCTCTAGGTAAAACAAAAATTCCAAAAGTAGCTAGCTTTGTTTCAAACAACAAATCACTCATTTCAACCGGAGCGAAAGCCGTCGGCTCAATCGCCCAAGCGGGAAAGAGTATAAGCGACACAGTGAAACAATCTAACGAGTTGAAAGAATTAGAGCTAATAAGAGAACTGCGAAACAGGAGATTAGAAGAAAGGAAAGGAAAAGGTTTTAAAGTTATAGGATTAAAATGATAGTCGCTCACGCTCCAAAAACTTATTTTGGTTCAGATATACAAAAATCATTGGGTTCTCTTCCTGGTTTCCATGGGCGAAATATTCCGGAGAAAAACATTTCCCGGTCATAATTACACCGGTCCAGGTACCAGGTTAGATCTGAGATTAGACGAAAATGATAAACCCAAACCGGTCAAAGAACCAGTCAATAGAGTTGACGCCGCTGCGCTTAAACACGACATACTATACAGAAACAGACATAAACTTCAGACACGAGGCAGACAGACAAATGATTATTGAACTGGAAAATATTCCAAATCCAACTTTCAAAGAGAGAATGCAAAGGGCTCTAAACTGTTAAAAGCAAAGATGAAATTAGGCTTGGGATTGGCGGATGAAATTCATAAAGAATTTAGAAAAACTAAAAGTGTTTGAAAAAGATGAAATATGGTCAGCCGATTTAATTCATATGCCAGTCGAAAGAGGATTTAAATATTGCTTAACAGTTATAGATTTGTATACGAGATATGCTTGGGTTATTCCTTTGAAAAACAAAACAGGATTATCAGTCAAACACGCATTTGAAACGATTATGAAACAATCTAACCGACATCCAGAAAAACTGTGGGTAGATAAAGGAAGTGAATTTTATAACAAAAATATGAAATCTCTGGGATTTGAAATTTACAGTACACATAATGAAGGTAAAGCTGTAGTTATTGAGAGATATAATAGAACTCTAAAAAATAAATTATTCAAAAAGTTCACGGAAATGAAATCTCAAAATTGGCTTAAAATATTACCAGAGGTTGTAGATGAATACATTAACAAAATTCATTTATCTATAGCTGTCACACCAACACAAGCCTCGAGTAATCCAAATATTATAAAGTAAATTAACGCGCAACATAACTACGAAAATAAAATAAAGAATTTAAATATCAAACCCAAATTTAAAGTCGGAGATCGAGTTCGTATTTTCAAATATAAAAGCAAATTCGAAAAAGGTTACGTTGGATACTGGACAAACGAAATATTCATCGTTGATAAAGTAAACACCACATCACCTCAGACATATGAATTAATCGATCAAGACAAAGAACAAATCATAGGAAGGTTTTATCAAAATGAACTTCAAAAAACCGACTTTTAAAAATGAATGAATTTCTCGAAAACAAAGATGATGATGAAGAATTTGATAGAAGATTAAGAAATTTAGATGTAGAAAAGCATTTACGCTTTCTTAAATTTAAATTTTTTAGATTTAAATGCAAATTTATGTTCAAAATATTATTGAATGTGTTTTTATCAGAATGTAATACAATTTTTTTCAAACACAAACTACGTATATATTTCATCAATTGGGTTTTCAACAATATTTACCGCATACTCCTAAAAAAACCGACTTTTAAAATGAATATCTTTCTCGATAAATATGGAACCGATACAACCACAAATTTTCAACTTATGAGATGGGCGAATGATTTAAATATATCACCGATTTATTATTGTATGAGAGATGAAATAAATGATCTGAAATATAAGAAAGGTAAATTTTACTCGATAACAAATATACATACTTCCGATCAAAAAGGAGTTCATCATTCTGCTTTGTACAAAGACTCTTCAAATGACTTATATTTTTTCGATTCTTATGGATTAGAACCCACTGAAGAGATAATCCAATTGACTAATAAACCAATCAAATGTTCAACATTTCAAATTCAATTACCGGGACAAAAGTTTTGTGGCCAGCTTTCACTTTGGGTTTTATATCAGTTGAGTTTAGGAAAACAATTCGAAGAAATTGTAATAAATTTAACTCAATAAAAATGGCGAACAAGTTTGGATTAGGTTCTTTATCTTTAGAAACCAAAAAATCTAACACTACAGCGTGGATAAATAAAGCGAAACCTTACTTTTACCGAATGTTAACACCTTTTAGTACCGAATGGTATCAAATTCATGCGTCTCTTCACTACCGAACGTTAAACGGTTTAAACGATATTTTTAATATTGAATGTTTACATGCTTTTCTTTTCGTTAAGAAATCCCATTGTGCCTTTAAAATGCAACGTTTCACCGATGTATCAGGTCGGATGGGCACTGCTTTGGTACCGTGGCACGGCTCTAGTTATCATTATTATTACGACCTTGTTGTATTTGAACATTATTACTATCTATTACATATGTGGACGCCGGGACCCATTGACCTCGGTTTTGAACATTGGCTAAATTACGCAATCTATTTTATATTTTTGATTGAACATCTTTTGGTGATCCATGGAGGAAAATTTCAGCAAACAATACATCAGTAGTATGTGTACATTACCTTATGCCATTTTACCATTTACCTGTTTACCAAAAAAATTTTTTTACCAAATTGGCCATCCAGTGTATGTACACTACACCCCCCTTTTTACCATATGCCGACTTACCATTTCATATACTAAAAAACCTAAACACCCTACATTTCATAAATTCTTACACTAAAAAAAGACCTAAACTCCCTATAAATTATTACACCCTAAACACCCTTACATTTCATACACCAAAAAACACCTTCAATCAATTTCCTACTTTCTATCAAAAAAAGCATATTAAAAATACCCTTATATAAAAATACATAACATTTTTTAATAGTCTCGTTTTGGAAAAAACAATTTTCTACTCAAATTTTAAACCTTAAAAATGGCAAATAAAATACTAGATCCAATCTTTAGATCATACGATCCGATTCGTTATTCATTTAACAAGAAAAAAGAGGATTATATTATCATCTCACCGACTGTTGGTTCTAAATCCCAATTGAATGATGGTGGTAGAATTACCTTCGAAATAAATTCATTATCGAATTGGTTGCTTCTTTCCGATGCTTATTTCAGATGCGATTTCAAAATTAAAGAAGGAACTCAGAATCAAGTTCCACAAACTAATACAACGTTAGAAAACAATT
>NW_008709504.1:1037035-1041216 GCF_000327385.1 Lottia gigantea
GGTCGACTCTGAGGATCCCCATGATCGGCATATGTTAATTTTATTTTTTTAAATGAGTAACGATTGGAATAATATTCCAAAAGGAAATAAAGAATATATCAAAGCTTAGAATAAAATAAAGACCCAAGATGAAAATAACAGATTACAACAACTCTGATTAACGGAAAATCTACAAACTCTATTTCAACCCATATTAAAATCTCAAGAGGATATTAAAAAGAGACTCATCCCTCCTATAGAACCTCATCACTCCAAACCGATTGAATATGATGGTATTATAATTAGGACATTAGATGTTATTAATAGTCTTTTTTCAAACCCTAAAGCGGATTTACCAAAGAGTATTACACCAATCATTGATGATGAGGGGTTATTGTTTAATGGATTTAGAATTAAATTTAGGGCAAATTCATCTATATTCAAAATCAATACAAAAGACTTAATATTTACATTAACGAGAGGATTAATAGATTTAATGAATGGTGGGTATATTGGCATTGCCGATTACAAGGATTTACTAGCATACTCAAAATTTCTAAATGCAATGAGAAAGTCGGGACCCGAAACAAGAAGATCGAAAGCAGTTGAAACATATTTAAATAAAGTTATTCCTGATAAAGAGTAATCAGATGATTATGCAGATTACGAGTAATATTAGCGGCAATGAAGGAAGGACATCGATCGCACAGACAATATAATGAAGTAAATTGTATATTAAAGAGACTCTTAGAAAAAGGTATCACAGATAAAACTGATTATAAAAGCGTGATTAAAAATGTCAAATAAAGAACAACTATTCGTCATCACCTCAAATAAATCAAAAATTAAATTATCTCTAGATTATGAGTAAGAACACGATCGCAATCAAGAATATGAATTGGGATTAAAGTATTTCTCTGTTTACAATTCCATTATAAATATCAACGAAAAAAAATACCAAATAAAAATATCAACAGATAACGGAGTTACGTTCAAAACCATACGTTTACTACCAGGAAGCTACGAATACATAGCCATTAACGAATACCTATCTGAATATGGAGGAAGTGTAAATGGTCAAAAACAATATTGAATTCAAAGGTAATTTGAATCTGAACAAAATAAAATTGATACTAAGAATTAATAGTCAAGTTGATTTCAACGTAGAAAATTCATTGAATACGTTACTAGGATTTGATAAACGACTAAACACCCAATCCACTTTAGCACCACACAAAGCTAATATCGAGAATGATATCGATGTGATAAATATACATTGCAATTTGATAAACGGTGGATTTTTCAATAAATACAAACGTCAGATTATTTACAGTCTTCCAACATTCACTGTACCGATAGGATATAGAATTATAGAGAAACCATTTCAAACGACGTATTTACCACATAATTCCTTTATGATTAAAGATATAAATCTGGAAATCAAAGATGGTAAAAATAGGTTTATAGATTTTGGTAACGAGGAAATTGTTATTCAACTTCATTTAAAACAAAAGAACTAAATTTATTCTGATGGATCATCATTAGATGCATTTGTAAAATAATCAAAATCATCAAATTCGTAGTTTTCATCCAAGCACATCTCCTCCCCAGAGTTGTAAGGATACATTTTTCCTTCATCGTCCGGTGTTTTTCTCTTTATGAGATTCAGATAACTTCTAAATTTTTTAGTTTGTTTTTCATTAGGAATAACTATTCCATCAGTAAAACTCTTTCCCCATGGTTTATCAAATTCATTCGTTACATCGTGACCACTAGCTAATTGAATATAATCGTCTACCTTAATCTTATAGTTAGAGTATCCCTTAAACGTTTTCTTTTCTTTTAAAACACCATCGGAAGTTAGAATGATATTGTATTTGACTTTTGGCGCTAATATAAACCATATATAATTCCACCATCACCGTAATCATTCTTTCCTTTACAATAATCATTTTTCGGACACCAACCCCGCCTCATTTAATTTATCTCAATTACTAAACGAAATGTATAAACTATCAGTATCCGTATAGTATATTTCCGTTTTATAAAATCCATCTATGACGTGAATAAAATTGTTCATTATTCTTTTACTGTGAGATAATATAAATGTACCTAAATGAGTGGGTGTTAATCTCGTAGAATCCAAAATCTTTTTCTTCGTCATTAATCTCCACAATGTATTGAGTCTCATTTACTTTGTCATACTTCTTGACGTGTTTGTCGTAATTAAGGCGGAAGGTTTCTCCATTCCATAAATGCAATGAGGTATTTCTATCCCTCTGAATAGATTTACCATATAAGGAATTACCTAACAACTTCATGCAGTTATTGGCAACCACATCTCCTTTTTGTATTTATTCCTTAATTCCTTCAAAATTAAAATATAATCTCTATAGGGCGGAGTTTTAAAATTTTCTTCGTAAACTATACCATCTAATATTTTAATAATTCGTCCACCGGCTTTCACTATTTCTTGAATATCGACCGATGTTAAAATGTCGTGACAAAAACCATTTCTGAACCTGATTTTAGTGCCAGTTTCCTTCTTTCCTATTCTATTCGTAAAAGTGATTTTATCTTTGGCTGGTATCGGTTGAAAGAACATGTTTTTGGGATATTCAAACCAGACTTTTAAAATAGCAGTTCTAGGTCTGAATTTCTGTTCATTAAAGAGCTTGAGAAATTCTTTATTTTCTTATGGTAGAAACGCTCTTGCACTTTCAGTTTTTGGATATTCACCTTCTGTCATAGCAGAGGCGTACAACCCAGAGCGTCAAATGCCATCAGTTTAGAATAGTTCAGCTCTTTGAGTTTAGCGTGAACTTCCGTTTTATCTTTCGTGCTAGCACTGTATTCTTTGAATAAATCTATTATTCCTTCAGTGTCACTTTCTAGATACTCCTTTAAAATGGTGCAAATCTCATCCATTTTATTCGTTTCAAATGATTTTCTGTTAGCAGAAACTCTTCCTCCTTTAATGGATTGTCTGATAAAATATCTTATAAAAGGATGAGTATGTGAATAAACTTTTTCTATTTTTTCTTTTTCAATGTGTTTCGGAACCATTCTAGTAGTTTCATACCATTCTTCTTCAACCATTTCTTTATCGTAATGATATAAATAATACCAACCCTTTAAAGATAAAGAAGGAGCCGTTAGATTATTTGAAACGTTTTGGAAGACAGTTTCTTTCATGGCTTGATTGTATTTTATCAAACAAGCCCCGAGACATAACGTATCTCTTTTAGCGTAAGGTTCCCATTCGTGTCTTAAAGATTCCCAATTATCTTTGGTGTATTTAACAATGTCTACATTCATTATTTTTCTTAAATTCATTGGTAGATTGGATGAGCCAAACTAGATGATTCATGTTGATAGGAACAAGTGAGACATATGTTTTGTAAATAGTTATTTTATCAGATATTTTTTTATCTCTTTTTTTCTCTCTTTTCAACTTTTTCTGCAATCTTTCTTCTGTATATGGATTAGATAAAGGAAGAGATAGAATTTTTTTTATCTGTTACTAGTGGACATTGTGTTAGTTTATTAATGCTTTGAAGTGCAATCCAGTTGTCAAAACCACTGGCGTTATGAGCAATTAAGTTTTCGGGGAAGGGAGGGTTTGATTCTCCCAAATGTACAGGCCTAGGGTGGAGCAGACACTTTATTTAAAAATTAGGATTAAGGGTCTTGATATTGGGTTTTCTTCTGTTCTTATTCTGATCTGAAATTAGAAAAAATAACTCGCCCGATGGGCGAGAAGTATAGTATCTGTTATGTACTGATTGTTTTTAGTTTACTATGAACAATATCATTTAAGTTCTTATTTTTTGAATATGCAACTATCATTTTCTGCTTATAGACATGGGGGAATTTCTCTTGAAGGCTCTTATAGTGGGCATGAACTATCTTGCTTGCTCGATTGCTGGTTGTATTAAACGGGACAACAAAGGGTGCTATGCCTACATTATGATGAATATTTAGTCCTATAGGTCTTGCTGTATTCAATGTCTCAATCCAATGGGCCTCCCTAGATTGACGGAATTTGGTAGTTTCATCTTCGGGCAAGTCAATTTCTATACGCTCAATTGGGATTAGGGTGAGATCGTCTATTGAATGGTTGTCGAGGTTGAAATGATTAGAAACAGGCTTGTCTTTTCTTTAATTTGATGTCTGACCTATGAGCATTAAAGCGAGTTCGT
>NW_008709504.1:1041266-1051420 GCF_000327385.1 Lottia gigantea
AGGTTGAAAGAACATGTTTTTGCGGATATTCAAACCANGACTTTTAAAATAGCAGTTCTAGGTCTGAATTTCTGTTCATTAAAGAGCTTGAGAAATTCTTTATTTTCTTATGGTAGAAACGCTCTTGCACTTTCAGTTTTTGGATATTCACCTTCTGTCATAGCAGAGGCGTACAACCCAGAGCGTCAAATGCCATCAGTTTAGAATAGTTCAGCTCTTTGAGTTTAGCGTGAACTTCCGTTTTATCTTTCGTGCTAGCACTGTATTCTTTGAATAAATCTATTATTCCTTCAGTGTCACTTTCTAGATACTCCTTTAAAATGGTGCAAATCTCATCCATTTTATTCGTTTCAAATGATTTTCTGTTAGCAGAAACTCTTCCCCCTTTAATGGATTGTCTGATAAAATATCTTATAAAAGGATGAGTATGTGAATAAACTTTTTCTATTTTTTCTTTTTCAATGTGTTTCGGAACCATTCTAGTAGTTTCATACCATTCTTCTTCAACCATTTCTTTATCGTAATGATATAAATAATACCAACCCTTTAAAGATAAAGAAGGAGCCGTTAGATTATTTGAAACGTTTTGGAAGACAGTTTCTTTCATGGCTTGATTGTATTTTATCAAACAAGCCCCGAGACATAACGTATCTCTTTTAGCGTAAGGTTCCCATTCGTGTCTTAAAGATTCCCAATTATCTTTGGTGTATTTAACAATGTCTACATTCATTATTTTTCTTAAATTCATTGGTAGATTGGATGAGCCAAACTAGATGATTCATGTTGATAGGAACAAGTGAGACATATGTTTTGTAAATAGTTATTTTTATCAGATATTTTTTTATCTCTTTTTTTCTCTCTTTTCAACTTTTTCTGCAATCTTTCTTCTGTATATGGATTAGATAAAGGAAGAGATAGAATTTTTTTTATCTGTTACTAGTGGACATTGTGTTAGTTTATTAATGCTTTGAAGTGCAATCCAGTTGTCAAAACCACTGGCGTTATGAGCAATTAAGGTTAGTCTTTTTTGATCTACTGTACCTAGACGACGCAACATCTGATCGAAACAATCTGTTCCTACAAATATTTCTACTATATTAATCATGAGTTTGTTGTAATATTCTTCTGGAATGGGATCAGTTCGCTTTAAATCTGGGAATACTCTTTTAATTAGTTCTAGTTTTTTCCTTAGTTTTTCCAAATTGACTAAAGTACAACAATAAGGAATAGCTTTATTTTCGCAATAGGTTTCGCAATCCCAAGCGAATAAAGTATCATCATGAGGTTGTGAAATCACGTTTAGTTTTAACTGAGCAAAACATGTTACTGCATCATCATCCCCGCAGGTTCTCTATACATTTTCATCGTAATTATCTTCTATTTCTTTAATACATAAAGCTTTATTATTTCTTCTTATCAAACAGAAATGTTCTGTGTGTAAATAAAAAACCCAATCTAAGTCTATGTTTACATATCTTTCACTCCTTTTCTTTTTGCTTTTTGAAAACTGTTGACGAAATCTTGAGATTCCTTTAAGTCTTTATTCATGAAGTGATTTACACACTTTATAAAACAATAACCATCGCTTGGTATGTAACAATTTTCGCCTTTGTATTCATTTATCTTTTTAAGTAGATTACCACCTCTGCCAGTTTTAGATCTTTTTACTATTCTAAAATTATTTTTGCGGAAAATAATCTCTCCTGTAAAATACCAATAAGAGGCATCAGATTTATCATGCATTGAATGATTAATCTTGAAAGTTTGAGCATTGAATCCAGAAAATCTCATGTCTTGTTTATATTCACCCTTTTCATATATTTGACCATTTATTTCAATTTGACCTTTAATTTTAAAATCATTAAATAGAATAACTATTCTCTTGATTAATTCTGAAAAAAGCATATTTGTGGTTGATATTTTAATTTCATTTTCCCCATTTTTAAAAATATCGATTGTCCTATCAATTACATATTTAAATTTTTCTTCATCTTCTTCGTCAAATTTACGCGAAAATAAATTAGGTATTGAATTGAATATCTTTGAAAAAAGTGTTTTAAATAGAGGTTGGTTTAAATTTCCAATTTTATCCATTATTTGTTTTAAGTATCTATTCTGGAATTTTTAACTTTTATTGACGATATTTCTACATCAAATTTATCTAAGATTTCATTGAATTCTTCTAATTCTTAATGGTTATGTTCTTATCTTCTCTCGATCTTTCGAAAAAAAATGAATAATTTATTAAGATATGTATTTAAAATTTCCGTTTTCTTTTTATAATAAGCTTTCTTTTTTGATGTAAAACCTAAAGTAATAAATCCACAAGATGAAGTTTGAACGGCAGTGAACGCGGCTAATACAGTTGGGACAATTATTGGAAGCATTAATCCACCGGTTACGGCTGTTGCCACCGTTATCCCTTGTGTTAAAACTGTACTTAATGTTTTGAAAACAGAATCTATTCTACTCCATGTCTGTCTACATTTGTTGAATTGTTTTGATTTTGATTTTGATTTAGTTCGTTTTGTTTGTCTATCATATATTTTTGTCTACTTTCGAGTTCCATTTTTTAGGTAATTAAATTAAATGAATTTCTGATAAAGCTGTTTCTTGTTTACCATCATCAATAAAAACTTCTACTGATATTAACGACATTTGTTCTTTCGAATCATTAATCTTATTCAGAGGAGGTGAAAATTTGGGTTTTTCAATAGAGATTGATATATTAACATATGCATCAACATCATCTCTTATTGTTGGTATCAAAATTTTTTTTTTTTGTTGACTTTTATGAATATCAATTGAGGTAAATATATCACTATGAACAAAATATAGTTTTACGTATTCAAAGTCTGACGTTCGTAAAAACTCATAACTCATATTTCCTTCTTTTTGTGGTTCTGGATTTCTAATAATACTTGTTGATGGTGGAGTTTCCGTTTCCAATAACATATCAAAATGACTCAATGTAAATTCATCTTCTTCTTTATCTGGTATGATTAACATTCTAAACCTGTCTATATATTTTCCACTCGTTTTAATTTCATATAAGTGACGAGGCTTGCTGTTTTCGTCGTTAATTTCAAATTCTTTAATTTCTACATTTTTTGTACCATTGATAAACTGAAGAATTTTTTGAGCGTTAAATTTTTTATATAAACTAAAGTTTTGTCTGAAGAATATTGATTCAACTTTTACCTGAAAAGGAAAAGTTATTTCAATTATAACTTTTCCTCGGAAAAAAAATCGTCTTGATGGACGAAATTCAATCATATCAAAAATATCTGAGGGGTTAATAATAGCACCATATAGAACAGAATATACTCTTATATTTACCGTAAATCCATATTTTTTATATTCATACTCATCTATCAATATTATCAGTAATAGAAGCATCATCGTCACGTCTAAAACTTACAAATGGAAGATTGAAATAATATGATTCTTTCTTGAGATACTTTTTTTCTAATGCGACTATATTTTTGTCCTGTTTCAAAACTAGGTTATTAATAGTGGTTATCTGTTGTTGAATAACACTATCATCAATATTTTGTATTTGTTGTTGAATATAGGTTTTGATTTCGCTATCATCTATGTTTTGTATTTGTTGTTTAATATAGGTTTTGATTTCGCTATCATCTATGTTTTGTATTTGTTGTTTAATATTTTCTTAGTTCTTTTTGTAATTCACTGTTAGTTTCGAGATCATTTAATTCCTGTTGAAACGTATCTTCATTTTCATCTGGAATGTTATCTATTAATTGTTGAATGTCTAATTTTTGTTTTGCAATCTTATCATCTAATTTAGATATTAATGAAATTAAATTTTGTAACTCAGTTTTATTCGCTACGTTGACCAATTCTTTTTGAATAAAACTTATTAATCCTTTTACCTCTTGTTGTAGTTTAGTATCATTAACAAAATTATTATTATTTAGTAGACGTTTGAAGAATCTTTTCACATTACTTATTTTATCTTCTAAATGGTTTTTATTTACTTCAATTGAATTTATTTGTTCCCGTAAATACTTCTTATGAACGGCGTCATTGTCGTTTTCCGGAGACTTTAAATTAGTTACTTTGAAATTGTTCATATCTAAATCACCTTGAAGAGTGTCTCCGATTTGATCCACAAAGTGGGTTTTCGCTTTATTTATCCACGCTGTAGTGTTAGGTTTTTTTTAGTTTCTAAAGATAAAGAACCTAATCCAAACTTATTCGCCATTTTTATTGAGTTAAATTTTTTACAATTTCTTCGAATTGTTTTTCTAAACTCAACTGATATAAAACCCAAAGTGAAAGCTAACCACAAAACTTTTGTCCCGGTAATTGAATTTGAAAGGAACAACATGTGATTGGTTTATTAGTCAATTGCATTATCTCTTCAGTGGGTTCTAATCCATAAGAATCGAAGAAATATAATTCGCCCATCTCATAAGTTGAAAGTTTGTGGTTGTGTCGCTTCCATATTTATCGAGAAATTCATTCATTTTAAAAAGTCGGTTTTTTGAGGAGTATGCGCTAAGTATTGTTGAAATCCCAATTGATGAAATATATACGTAGTTTGTGTTTGAAAAAATTGTATAACATTCTGATAGAACACATTCAATAATATTTTGAACATAAATTTGCATTTAAATCTAAAAAATTTAAATTTAAGAAAGCGTAAATGCTTGTTCTACATCTAAATTTCTTAATCTTCTATCAAATTCTTCATCATTGTTTTCGAGAAATTCATTCATTTTTAAAAGTCGGTTCTTTGAAGTTCGTTTTGATAAAACCTTCCTATGATTTGTTCTTTGTCTTGATCGATTAATTCATATGTCGGAGGTGATGTGGTGTTTACTTTATCAACGATGTCCAGTATCCAACGTAACCTTTTTCGAATTTGCTTTATACGAACTCGATCTCCGACTTTAAATTTGGGTTTAATATTTAAATTCTTTATTTCATTTTCGTAGTTATGTTGCGCGTTAATTGACTTTATAATATTTGGATTACTCGAGGCTTGTGTTGGTGTGACAGCTATAGATAAATGAATTTTGTTATTGTATTCATCTACAACCTCTGGTAATATTTTAAGCCATTTTTGAGATTTCAATTCCGTGAACTTTTTGAATAATTTATTTTTTTTGAGTCCTGTTAAATCTTTCTATTACTACAGCTTTACCTTCGTTATGCGTGCTGTAAATTTCAAATCCCAGAGATTTCATAATTTTGTTATAAAATTCACTTCCTTTATCTACCCACAGTTTTTCTGGATGTCGGTTAGATTGTTTCATAATCGTTTCAAATGCGTGTTTGACTGATAATCCTGTTTTATTTTTCAAAGGAATAACCCAAGCATATCTCGTATACAAATCTATAACTGTTAAGCAATATTTAAATCCTCTTTCGACTGGCATATGAATTAAATCGGCTGACCATATTTCATCTTTTTCAAACACTTTAACTTTTAAAAAGTTTCTAGTTTTTCTAAATTCTTTATGAATTTCATCCGCCAATCCCATGCCTAATTTCATCTTTGCTTTTAACAGTTTAATGATTAATGCTCTTTGCATTCTCTTTTTGAAAGTTGGATTTGGAATATTTTCAAGTTCGATTATCATTTGTCTGTCTGCTTCGTGTCTGAAGTTTATGTCTTTTTTTCTGTATAGTATGTCGTGTTTAAGCGCAGCGGCATCAACTCTATTTACTGGTTCTTCCCCTGGTTTGGGTTTATCGTTTTCGTCTAATCGCAGATCTAACCTATTATGACCGGGAAGATGTTTTTCTCCGGGATATTTCACCCATGGAAATCCAGAAAGAGAACCCAATGATTTTTGTATATCTCCTGAACCGAAATAAGTTTTTGGAGCGTGAGCGATAATCATTTTTATCCTATAACTTTAAAACCTTTTCCTTTCCTTTTTTCTAATCTCCTGTTTCGAAGTTCTCGTATTTAGCTCTAATTCTTTCAACTCGTTAGATTGTTTCACTGTGTCGCTTATACTCTTTCCCGCTTCCGCGATTGAGCCGATGGCTTTCGCTCCGGTTGAAATGAGTGACTTGTTTTTTTGAAACAAAGCTAGCTACTTTTGGAATTATTGTTTTACCTAGAGAAAATAATGAAGAAAAGATACCGTCGCCCGAATTATCTTCGAATCTGTGTTGTTCGTGCTTTAGAATTAAACTCATCCTATTTTTAAATGAGTTAATTTAACGAAGAAATTGTGGTCTTTTTTTTTATCCAAAAAAGAGTTATCTCCCTTTTCTAGACTAAAAATAACAAAAAAAGCAGTTTCTGTTAGATGCAACTCACAGCAACACTCTACAATTACTGCAATGAACTCTTGTTTTATGGTGACATCCAGGATTTCTGCACCTATCAGCATTTTTTAATTCAATCGCTTTTGGCAAATGCTTTGATTGTTTTCGAAATTTTAAAGGTGGTATTGCATTTAAGTTATTATCAATTCTTTGAGGGGGTGTATTTTCCTCATCCTCGCTGCTGTCCTCATCATTTTCTGTAATTAGAGAATAAAAAAATGAAATGAATGGAGTTTTACGTCCTACTTTTCTGCACCTTGTGGGCTAATGAAGACGGGCAACGCCATGCAGGGTGCGATGAGGGAAATTTTGCCAGGACAGCGGCATAAGCCTGGTCTTTTCGATTTCCAACTGTCGAGGGAACTTTAACGTGCACAGCCTGTAGGCCTCGGTTTATTGTCCCATCCGAACGACTAGACGCTTTTTCCATGTCAGCCCCTCTAACCTGCATCACTGACGGGGGGAAACCGGGTTGAAAAATCCGAAGGTATTATCTCGACCTATGCCGGGATTGAACCCTGGACCTTAGGTTAGCAAGCGTCTAAATCACTGAGCCACCGCGGCTCCCTTGTAAATAGAGAATAGGCAATGGCACTTCTGAAATCAAATGATTGCATATTGGATCAACTTTCCAATCTATACAACAGCCAACAATTACTGTTAGCTAGATCAAAGATAGTGGACCACAGCCATATACGCCCACCACGGCATGCAGATAGTAAATATTCAAGATTTTCGGACAAGGGCAATAACTCTGCTTCTAACGGTTGAAAATAGCTCAAATTCGAACTTAATCTTCGTTTTATGAATATGTACACACATACCGAATTTCATTTGATTCCATCAAAAAATCTAGTTTTTAGAGCGTTTACAAGCAAATGTTGACGGACGGACGAGAGTGTTTTAGAGTGTTTACGAGCCATTGATGTTGATAGGAGCACTTACTGTATAGAGGTTAAAGGGCGATAACTCCTCAAAACTGACGTAAGAGGCCTAAATCTTGAAAAAGCCTTAAATTTAATCAGAAGTAAACTAAACTTTCTCAAACCTTTCGATTTAGGTCCAATAACATCCATTTTAAGTTTCATCAAAATCGGTTGAAAACTAAGAGAGTAATAGCATATTCAAGATTTTGGGACAAGGGCAATAACTCTACTTCTAACAGTTGAAAATAGCTCAAATTCGAACTTGATCTTCGTTTTATGAATATGTATACACATACCGAATTTCATTTGATTCCATCAAAAAATCTAGTTTTTAGAGCGTTTACAAGCAAATGTTGACGGACGGACGAGAGTGTTTTAGAGTGTTTACGAGCCATTGATGTTGATAGAAGCACTTACTGTAAAGAGGTTAAAGGGCGATAACTCCTCAAAACTGACGTAAGATTTCTTGTTGAAATTTCCAAATATAAGGGAGAGCATAGCCTATTTCCTAAAAGTAGATTTTAACTTCTTATCCTTTTCAAAAGATCGTAAAAACAACATACTCTACAGCGGACAATATTTGTTGATTTGTCAAATCCAGACCCCATGTCCACATATGTGGACATGAAAGTTTCCAAGTCAAATTTTGAATTAAAATTTTGTCCCAAGCTTCATGAATGTGCATAACAATATTCCTTAATATGTTTTTTATTAAAATAAAATCAAGTGAGCTTGATTTTATTCTCCCAATTTGTTCTCACTTTCTATTTTCTCTCTTACTCTTCTTATTTCTTCTTGAGTTTAATTCTCTAAACTTTGTTCAGTGAGTAGTACTAGAGCTTACAGATTGGTCGCACGGGGATTCCCCATTCCATTTCATTTCATGGGGAAAATGCGACCAATCTATAAGCTCCCAAAAAAGACCTAAACACACTACATTCCATCAATTCCCTCCCAAAAAAGACCTAAACACCCTACATTCCATCAATTCCCTCCCAAAAAAGACCTAAACTCTCTTAAATTATCACACCCTATACTCCCTACATTTCATACACCAAAAACGCCTTCAATCAATTACTACATTCCATCAAAAAAGCATATTAAAATACCCTTTTTTAATAGAAAATGGAGATAACTCTTGTTTTGGAAAACAATTTTCTACTCAAATTTTAAACCTTAAAAATGGCAAATAAAATACTAGATCCAATCTTTAGATTATACGATCCGATTCGTTATTCATTTAACACGAACAAAGAGGATTATATTATCATCTCACCGACTGTTGGTTCTAAATCCCAATTGAATGATGGTGGTAGAATTACCTTTGGAATAAATTCATTATCGAATTGGTTGCTTCTTTCCGATGCTTATTTCAGATGCGATTTCAAAATTAAAGATGGAATCCGATATAAACAATTAAACACCCTGGGGAATTCGACACAATGTTGAAAACAGTTTTATATCCTAAAGATTTCGATTCACTCTCAGGTTGGATACCCGATGGAAGTGTTTTAAAAGAACCGGTAAGAAATCTTGCAAATGATGCTGATTTAGCTAGATTTCGGGTAAGGGAGGGTTTGATTCATGTACAGGCTTAGGGTGGAGCAGACACTTTATTTAGAAATTAGGATTAAGGGTCTTGATATTGGGTTTTCTTCAGTTATTATTCTGAGAAGTATAGTATCTGTTATGTACTGATTGTTTTTAGTTTACTATGAACAATATTATCATTTAAGTTCTTATTTTTTGAATATGCAACTATCATTTTCTGCTTATAGACATGGGGGAATTTCTCTTGAAGGCTCTTATAGTGGGCATGAACTATCTTGCTTGCTCGATTGCTGGTTGTATTAAACGGGACAACAAAGGGTGCTATGCCTACATTATGATGGATGTTTGGTCCTATAGGTCTTGCTGTATTCAATGTCTCAATCCAATGGGCTTCCCTAGATTGACGGAATTTGGTAGTTTCATCTTCGGGCAAGTCAATTTCTATACGCTCAATTGGGATTAGGGCGAGATCATCTATTGAATGGTCGTCGAGGTTGAAATGATTAGATTTCGGGGAAGGGAGGGTTTGATTCTCCCAAATGTACAGGCCTAGGGTGGAGCAGACACTTTATTTAGAAATTAGGATTAAGGGTCTTGATACTGGGTTTTCTTCTGTTCTTATTCTGATCTGAAATTAGAAAAAATAACTCGCCCGATGGGCGAGAAGTACAGTATCTGTTATGTACTGATTGTTTTTAGTTTACTATGAACAATATTATCATTTAAGTTCTTATTTTTTGAATATGCAACTATCATTTTCTGCTTATAGACATGGGGGAATTTCTCTTGAAGGCTCTTATAGTGGGCATGAACTATCTTGCTTGCTCGATTGCTGGTTGTATTAAACGGGACAACAAAGGGTGCTATGCCTACATTATGATGAATATTTAGTCCTATAGGTCTTGCTGTATTCAATGTCTCAATCCAATGGGCCTCCCTAGATTGACGGAATTTGGTAGTTTCATCTTCGGGCAAGTCAATTTCTATACGCTCAATTGGGATTAGGGTGAGATCGTCTATTGAATGGTCGTCGAGGTTGAAATGATTAGAAACAGGCTTGTCTTTCTTTAATTTGATGTCTGACCTATGAGCATTAAAGCGAATTCGTAATTTCTTGCATGAAATTAAATATATTATATTCGAATTTTCACATGTTAGATGTTCCTGGATCGGGTACCTTTTATTCGTAGAGTTGCTTACAAAATAATGAGTTTCTGATATAAAGGGACGTGTTTTGCATCTACTGGACAAACATGGAGCACTTCTTAAACCTGGAGGCACTTCGGCATAAAGTATGTTTTTAGCTGCTATCTGTGCTAAGGTGGAATTTTTTATGTTTCGTAAAAATCGTTTAGAATACCCACG
>NW_008709504.1:1051470-1059854 GCF_000327385.1 Lottia gigantea
TTTCTGCTATGGAATCTCCCTTAAAGACTGTGGTATCGAGAAAGTCTATGCTTTTGTCACTCACGTTTGAGGTTAGTTTGATAGAAGGATGGTGGTTGTTAAGAATTTCAAAGAATTCCCAAAACTGTTCGATAGAATAAGTCCAAACCATAAAAATGTCATCCAAAAAGCGTCCGTAAAAAAGGGGGTCAAATGGACAGAGGGGCAACACCTCACGTTCCCACTCTGCCATGAAAAGGTTTGCGTACGAAGGGGCGAATCGTTTGCCCATTGCTGTCCCTGAAGTTTGTAAATATGTTTTACCATTAAATGTGAAATCGTTTCGACTAAGACAAATCTCTAAAAGCTGTAGAATTGCATCGTCGGGTCTGTTTGGATCTGGGTTTCTATTAAAAGCTTTACGAACTGCCGTTAAACCAATAGTGTTATCGATATTGGTATACATAGAAGAAACGTTCCACTCGTGTGAGATTAGGCTTTTCGTGTGTTATGGAAAGATTCACTGTTTGGCTATTCATACTCGCAAATGCTTTCAAGGATAAATGGCGGTCTGAGGGGGTGTCCACGTGGATTTAGGAATAAACATTGTTCTAGCACCACGTGGGGGGTGGTTTCGAAAAAAATATGTGCAGCTAAGATTTCGTTGAAATCGTTCAATGGATGGTCGGAGATAATTCAAGTTAGCTATCTTTGGTGTGGGAATAAACATAAGTCCACAGTCTAAGATTGAATGCTGAAGGGATGTGAGAATTTTGCGGCTCAAGTTAACTACAGTTTGGCCTAGCGGTGGCCTCTCAGTATTTTTATCCCCAGTAATTAGTTTAAAGACTTACTCGATGCTTGAAGCTGGTGTATCCAAAACAAATAGATGCTGTTTGCTGTTTCTGGAGACCATTGAAGATTATCAACTGTTTCGAATTCTTCTTCGTAGGGTGGTAAGATTGTTGCGCTGTTGATACTGGACTCCATCATCATGTTGTTGAGAGTGCTGAGGTTCTGTTGTGCTTTCTTCGAGATTTTATTTGAAATGGGTATACATGTGAAGAGGATCTTGGAGTTTGGGAAGGTTTTGTTGGCTGTGGCGATTAATTTCTGGGCTTGGTTAAAAGAGGTCTTTGGTATCTGATCACGGTTGTTGAGGCCTACATGAAGAATAATGGTAGTAGGTTTGGGATCGTGGTCATATGATTCCAGGATTGACTGTATGTGATGGATTTGGGCACCGGGGTAAGAATGTATTTCGGTGTCTGAACTGGTTTTGGTAATTCGATTCAGGTTAGATGATCCAATTATTAAGGTAGATTTCTTTAGAGCAGGTAGTTTCCATAATGATTTGTCCTTGGTTTGGTGATAATACGGTTTGGTAGCGGATATAATGGTCGTCGACGGTGTGATTGGTACTGGTTTGGTAGTTGTTAGAATTGTAGCATTGGGAAGGGACTGGGATCTGGTTCGAGGAGGGGAAGGTCTGGATACACGTCTCGACTTGGATGGAGACTGAGGGGTGTTTTGCTGGTCCAAAAACGCACAGAAGGAAGAAAGGTTGGCGGATCCTGGATCACGTGGTGAAGATTCAGATGGTGTGGAAGGGGAAGACGAGTCTGAAAGTGAAAAGAGAAGGGGTGTGCCCTCTCTACGAGAGCGTTTACCTATGTCTGCTGGACTAGGAGTAGGTAAACTTCGGGCTCGTTTAGGGGTTTGGTTCGGCAGCGTGGTAGCTCTAGATGGTGCAGGTGTAGTGTCCATTTCAGTTGGTAGATATGGTTACTCTGGTTTTTGTTTCGTTGATTGTTTGGTAGAATTTGGAGATTACAGCTTGAGTGAGACGTTTCCCATAGGAGCGACGGGCCCAGGACAGGGCATGAGAAACGATGCGGTCGACGGCAGGTGATGATAAAGACTTGGTACGAATGGTGGTCAGCTTCTCTTGAAGTGTGGTTTGGTAATGGTCGATCAGGACCTGCGTAACCTTACAGAGCTATGTCCGATTGAGGGATCTATTATTCGCGTCGACAGCGGATGTTTTCATTGCTGGACGGATAAAACTATCCAACTCAGAGACTTTGCGTTTGAAGGTAAACGCTGGTTGGCCTTGCTGTTGAAGGGTAAGGATTGCCAAATGATGGAGGCACTGCAAAACTTGGAAGAACACCTTCACAAAGGGTTCTTCCTCCTTGTGAGTGGGGACTGGTTGGCGTCGGTGGGCTGGTAGTCGTTTCTGTTGTTGGTCAGGTCGATGGTTACCTCTTGATTGGTAGGCTATGTTGTAGGTAGGTCGGCGATGGGGTGGATATAGCTGGATGATTGGTGGTCGGCGATTGGTAGGTGGTAGAGGTCGATGGAAGACAGGGCCGTTGTAGGGTACGTGGTATTGGTTTGGTTGACGATTAGTGTTTCTATGTCTTGCTTCTTGCCAGCGGTTGTTGTAGATGGGGAGCATAATGAAAATAACTTGAGGTTAGAAAGGGGAATGTACAGCGGATGTAACAGGAGGAAACTGTATATGCTAGCGTGAAAATGTGGGGATCAAATTATGCAAATAAGTCAAACTGGGTTTGGGGATATATAAAGTAAGATGAAAGTTATGATGAAAAATGCAAAAATATATATTTAGGTGATAAATAACGCTAACAATGAGGGAATTGATGGAATGTAGGGTGTTTAGGTCTTTTTTGGGAGCTTATATATTGGTCGCATTTTCCCCATGAAATGAAATGGAATGGGGAATCCCCGTGCGACCAATCTGTAAGCTCTAGTACTACTTCAGTGATCGTTCATCACTTTGTTGTTACATTCTTTTGGGATATTGGGATACCTGGATACAGAGTCATTAGTTACCTAGCTTTTGTATAGTCAAGTCAGTTTGTACTTTCACCAAATTGATGTGTTTGAATTTCATATGGTAATCTGGATTCTATTGTATATAGTTTACAGGTATGTTAAAGTGTTTTATAAGCTTAAGTTTCATGGATGAAATTAAAGAATATTATTTTAATAACTTTATGAAAACTTAATATAATTATTAAAATAAAGTTTTCATAAAGTAACCATATTTTGATATTTGTTTGATAAGTACCATTTGTAGAAGTCAATTACATAAGTGTTTTAATTTTAGTTATTTGAATTAATGTCCTGTTTCAGGAATACATTGTGTGGTAGTAATAAGGTGTTATAGTTGTATTCATCTTTAAACCCCACTTCGGGTAAGAGTTATTTACAACTTACGTATTATAAATGTATATCCTAGCAATGCAAACCGGTTTTTAAAATTTTAAATTTTTGGAAAAGTGAATACATCACTAGAATCATATATTATTCCCATTGAATAATCTGGAAAAAAATTTAAAATCGGCTGAAAATAAAAAAAGTTTTTTTTAAAATAGCCGAAAAAGTGACCCAGACCCATATCTCAGTCACCGCTGAAAATTTTTGGCTGAAATTTTGCCTGTAAATGGATGAAGATGAGTCAAATATAATGATATAAATACGAGTATGATATGAATTCTAGTTATGCCACTGCAGCACTCTGAACATGTCGAAAAATCAAGTTTTTTTGAAAAATACTGAGAATCACATTTTCATTCAGTTTCACCCAAGACAATTAGATGCTAATACCCCCAGAGTATATGCTCTCCCCCACCTCACCCTTAGGAGTAAATAATAGACATATTATATATACAACCTTAAAAAAACACATTCATTTATTATAACAAGTATCATCTTAAAAATTAAGCATTGAATGGTATAAAAAAAAGTAACAATAAAAAATCTCATATATAAATAAAAGATTGACCATTCCCAAATTTCTAATCCCTGTTACATTATAAATATCGTAATCTGTGTATCGAAATCAAATCATATAAAATTATTAACAAATTTTCAATGTAACTGAAATCAGTCTCTTTCAGCTGTTGAATATATTATAACATAATAACTAGAATACTTTTAAACCCTAACATCTATTTATCTTCACCGAACACAAGTTTTAGATCCATATTTTTGTAATCAACATGAAGGTTAAAGGAATAGATAGCATCATCATTATCATATTTAACATTGTACCAATGGGGAAATCCTGGGACGACGTTTATTACATGACCACTGTAAAATATACCGTCGGAAAATTTATGTTGAACCCTTTTGTTTACCAGAAGAGGAACATTTCCAGTTGTTTTTTCTATTTGTTCATCCATGTTCAACGCTGTCTTATCTATTTCGCTCAGGTTTTCTTTAAGTTCTAACACAGTCAATTTCACATATTTTCCATCTGGCTGTTTTCTTGAGAAGTTGAAGATTTGTTTATTTTGATGAGTTTTTTTAAGAACCATTTTTCGAAATTTAAGTTGAGCTTGCAATACACTCCTCAATTCTTTGTCATTATCTTTCATTTGTTCCATCCCTTCATTAACTTGATCAGTTGTTTGCTACAAGCCATAATAACACATCTCATTAGCAATGTTTTCTGCCTTCTTTATTCTTTCTGATTCTAACCGATCTAATTGTTTCTTCTTCAGCCTTTGACTTTTCAATCTCTCTTCGGCAATTTCTTTGGTCCTTTTTCTAAATTTGGATCTGATCACTTTTCCCTCCTTCCTAGACTCATCCATATACTTGTCAAAATCTTCTTGTGGCAATGCTTTTAACCAAGAGGCTGTTTTATTGAAAGTAAACATGATGTAGGCTTCATTAGCTAATAGAGAGGCATTCGGTCTAAATGATATCAGATGATCTAACTGGCCAAATACAAATTCTGGTAATTTATTGTGCTTCATTGCAGAAGCCATTTCAGCTCTGAGGGATTCAGATGGATCCCAAAACCTTCCTCCTTGTAAGTGCTCTGGCACCTTTCTTTTTATCAAGGCACTGCAAGAAGTAGCCAATCCTTTTAAAATAGACACAACAATGGGATCCAATTCTTCATTTGGTTCAATAAGGTCCATTAACACCACATCATTCGGATCTAGAATTGTTGCAAAAGGTGTGTCTTCTCCAATAATAAAGTTAACCACAGTCTCATTATTTGAACTAAGTTTGTCTAAAAATGATACCAAGGACTGAAAATGATGGTTCATATCCAACATGTGTCCTGGCTCTTCTATGAATCTCCATATAGAGATGTCACAAGTTTTGACATCAGACCCAATGCTTTGCATCCAGATAAGTAAAGATTTTCTTCCACATCCAATTTTACAGCCTTTAATCGGATATTTGTCACGCCATGTTCACTTTCAAAGAATGTCTTGATGTCATTTCTGTGGTAAAATACAGCTTGGCCTACCAAAAAAATAATGTTGAATCTATTGTGTTTAAATCTCAAAATGTTGTTTTTTCTCTTTATCTTTGTCAGAAATGTTGTGAAGGAAAGATACACCCCATTTTTCTCATCTTCACCTCGTGCAAATGACTTGCTGCAAGTTCTCATAAGTCTGAGAGTTTCGCTTTCAGCTATGTGAAACCTCTTCAGTTCTGGACGAGTTTCAGAACCAATATCAATTCCATCATTGTATGATGGTTCGAATCTCTTAAAGGAGGACTCACAAACATCAGCAAATTCTACAAGCAGACGAAGACCACAAAAGAAATTGTTCATTCTGGAAACGATGGACTGGTCCTCTTCACCCATATCCGAATACTCGTCGAGCACAATTGGCAATATTTCCGTTCTGTATTTTTCTAAAAGAACATTGAATGATTTTTCAGTGCTGGCTCTGTCCGACATTGTATTCTTTATATTGGTCAGTATTTCATAGCCCACGCTGAAATTGTTTCGAGACTTTAAATTTTCACAGCGATTGTCTATGTCAAGCAAAATTTCTTTAAAAGTGTCCAATGTGCACTTAGCACTTTTATTCTCCATCTCCCTCAGGCCAAGAAGGTAAGAATTGTCTTTATCAGTGATTATATTGGATTGATAAGTATGTCCATGTTTTCTGATTTCGATTCTGGTTGCGATTATAAATCCGGTACCGGTAATGTGTTACGGATCCAGTGAGTGAACTGTACAGTGTGAATTAGTGACAATAAGGATATGATTCATTAGTATAGTAAGATCTTAAGTTCATTTTGTTTAATTTTCTGCAGAAAGTATTATTTTGTATTTATTTATTGTATTCAGGTATTTTGTCAGTCAGACCCACTCCATCAAAGAGTTACTTTCTTTGATTATTATTTTCTTAGCCCCACCCCACCCATTTTCTATACAAGTTAATCAATCAACTTGCTTCCTGTTCCCCACCCCATTCTTTTCCTGTCAGAATTACATCCCTTTGGTAAACAATCTATTTTGCCCCTACCACTTCCCTTTTCCAAAAGATTTTTTTTTATATGTTCTGTAACTAGCTTTTAGTTATAAAAATAAATTTAGTATCGTTCGACCTAACCAAACCTTACTTTGATTTATTCTACATTTGATTTATCATTTGATTTATCATTTCATTTTCATTTTGGTTTAAAACTTTACAGACTTTTTTTTCACTGTATACTTAGACATTTGTTTTATAATTTTTCTTTTCATTAATCTATGTTGACTATAATTTAAAAGTTTGACTTTAACTTATGATATAAGTGTATCATGATATCTTAGTGAATGTCTTATTTTCAATTAGCATATTTGTAAGATAATATATAACAACGTTAATTAATTAATTCATTTAATTAATTCACAATTTATGGAATAAATAGGATTGATTATTGTTGTCAGTTACAGTCGATAGGTTTGGTCGGTATACTTTTTGGTCAATGGTGTTCATTTTTTTTTTATATTTTGATACAAATTTATTGGATTAGTGTACTTATATGGTGTGTCGTATGGTATATACTCTATCTATTCTCATTCTATCCTTGGTCTATCCTTTGTCTATCCACTTTCCACTTTGCCATTTACATATTACTAATACCTTGCAAGAACTTAAACTCAATGAATGTATGTGTGTGTATGTATGAAGTTTGTGATATTTTAAGTTGGGTATTTTGTTGGCAACTGTACTAAAAAGAAATTATTTATGTTTTCAGGTGTTTGTACAATTTTTGCGTTTGTGTTTGCGTTGTATTGCGTAAAGGCCTAAATCAGTCTCCGTTATTGTATGAATCAAATTAAGCGTTGCGTTTAATAATAATATTTATAAAAATTC
Organism: Lottia gigantea; assembly: GCF_000327385.1. Lineage (NCBI taxonomy): Eukaryota > Metazoa > Mollusca > Gastropoda > Lottiidae > Lottia > Lottia gigantea. Next base: position 1,058,601 of record NW_008709504.1, read on the forward strand.
CGATTTTTTTTTCAGATTTAAACATCGTAAAACAAATTGTATTATGTTTGGGGTGTCATATTTGTCTTGATGTTGTCATAGTTGTTTTGTGCTGTGTCATATTTGTATTGATTGTCATAGTTATTTTGCGTTGTCACATTTGTCTTTATTTGTGGTGTATTTGACTTGATTGTTGTCTTATCTGTTTAAAATGGCTAGTGGAGGTGCACGTAGGAAAACCTCAGTAATAAGTGAAGAGGAGAAACAACATTTAGGAAATGCTTTTTCTAATCTTGGAGTTAAACCCCATCCACAGAAAATCCTGAAGAGCTCATAGATTGGATGCATGCACTCTTAGTGAGTGAAGTATAGGTTAGTTCCTCAGCTTCCTCGATTATCAACTTTATCAGGAGATCCTGGTTGCAAAGGTGATACATCGTTTGATATCTGGAGGTTTGAGGTGAGGAGTTTGTTGTATCTCACTCTCCAGAAGCTCTAAAGATGTGTGTATTAATATCTTTGAGAGGTGAAGCTTCTCGAGTAGCTATGAGATTAGGGGAAATTGTAACAGTTGAAACTTTGCTGGCTAAGTTACAAAGTCGATTTGGCATAGTAGAGAAAGGACAAAGTTTATTAGCACAGTTTTATTCAGCAACACAACAGGGAAATGAAACAGTAACTAAATTGGCGTGTAGGCTGGAAGACTTATTAGATAAGGCTAAACTGGAAGGAGAAATAGAAGAATATAAGTGTGAATCTACGTTAAGGACAAAATTTTGGAGTGGATTACGTGATGAGTTAAAAGATAAGTCAGCTCACAAGTATGATAGGACAGATAGTTTTGAGGAGTTGTTGACAGTGGTTAGAATTATTGAACAGCAAGATCTATAAGTACAACGAGTAAATCCAAAGGAATGGCAAAGATGGTACAGCCAAAGACAGAAGACAATGATTTGAAAGCAATGATGGCAGCATTAACATCAACTGTCCAGTCACTGAAGCAAGAAGTTTCAGAATTGAAGCAAGATAGAAAAGAACATCGTTTTACACCACCTGGAGACAACTTGTCATCAGAAGGAACATTTACATGTTACCGTTGTGGTCAAGAGGGACACATTGCACGTGGTTGTCGAATGCCATTAGATGAGAAAAGAAAACCTTATGGTAAACCAGCGTTAAAAAAGTAATTGTCTGTGATGCGGGACAGTCAACAGGTAGTGTAAATAGTCCCGTGAATGTAATAGGAAAGAGTAACGAAACTGTCATTAAGTTAAA
>NW_008709504.1:1060259-1062381 GCF_000327385.1 Lottia gigantea
ATATAAGGTTATGTTTCACGAATCACATTATTGTAGATTATCAGCTGTAGAGATTACTCCAGCTGTGTTAGAAATTGATTCAGAAGCCTTAGAAGATGTTATTGTCAGAATATCTAATTTGTCATTGTCACCGGTACGGAAGATGGAAGATTGTTTGGGTGATTTAAACTTACATATTTGTACTATTTTTATAGATGATTTAATTATTTTCAGTCGTACCTATGAGGAGCATATTGATAGAATGAGTAAGGTATTTGAACGTTTCTAAAATCTTAGTTCATTTTACGAGGTATGCACAGGCAATTCCAGTGAGAAACACTACAACAAGAACAACAGCTACGAGTATTTTTGATCATTTCATTGTTCATTATGGCATCCCTAAAAGAATCCACAGTAACCAAGGATCCCAGTTTGAAGGTAATGTGATTAAGGAATTGTGTGCTCTGACAGGTATGGACAAATCGAGAACTACGCCATATCACCCTTAGGGTAATGGCCAGTGTGAAAGGTTTAATCGCACTCTCTTGAACTTGCTTGGTACATTAGATCTTGAGAAAAAAGCTGATTGGAAGACTTTTGTTCCACCACTTGTGCATTTGTACAACTGCATTGAACATACTACAACTGGATTTTCACCTTTTCATTTAATGTTTGGCAGAAAATCTACTTTAGTTATTAATGTTTTCCTTGGATTGGTGAATTAAGAAGATAGTAGAAATTATAACACACACATGAAGAATCTGAAGGAGAAATTAAGATATGCATATGAGAAAGATGCAGCAGAGGTAAATAGATCACATCCGAATAAAAAGGTAAAGTATAATTTGCGAGCGAGGAGTAACCATCTGGAAATTGGAGATACAGTACTTGTCAAACGTTTAGCTTTTGATGGAAGACACAAAATTGCAGACAAATGGGAGGATACACTGTACACAGTTTCATCAAGACCAGATCCAGAAATACCTGTTTATGTAGTTTGGTAATTTGTTACCAATAGGCAGTATACCAACAGCAACCACATTGGTACCAATGCCTGATATTGTTACCAGGAAACCCAGAGGAAAATCAACTTCAGATTGTCCAAAGGAGTCGGAGTCAACTGATCTGAGTGAAGAGGTGTCAGAACCAGAGTATATAGTGGAGGATACTAGTTGTAGGTATTCAGTCGACACCACTAGAGCTACATCTGGAAGAGAAGATGATAGAGACAGGGTTGAAAGTACCAAAGTTGTTCAACAAGGTGAAGAAACTAGGCCAGAGTCACGTGTACCAGAACCATTATCTTCAAGTAAGACACCAGAGGATACTCAGCGACCAGTTCAACAACGTAAAGAACCAGCATGGATGACAGATGGTAGGTATGTATTTTCAACGAAACCTACACCCACCTTAATCTGGCATCAACGTGCTGAGATCATAAGATCAATGCTGCCACAGGATTTCATGTCATTATCTCCAGACCAGTTAAAAGTACATGTGTAGTTTTAGAAATGTTACCCGTATTATCTAAGTCAGTGTTTTCAGATGATTTTAATTGATAGGTAAATAAATACATTCTTAATTTGGGGAGGGAGTATGTTATAGTATGAGAGAATGTGACTTTAATGATAATGAATGATTTATCTTTACAGCAAAAACTTATTACTAATCTCCTAATTTGTTCTCACTTTCTATTTTCTCTCTTACTCTTCTTATTTCTTCTTGAGTTTAATTCTATAAACTTTTTTCAGTGATCTTTCATCACTTTGTTGTTACATTCTTTTGGAATATCGGGATACCTGGATACAGAGTCATTAGTTACCTAGCTTTTGTATAGTCAAGTCAGTTTGTACTTTCACCACATTGATGTGTTTGAATTTCATATGGTAATCTGGATTCTATTGGATATAGTTTACAGGTATGTTAAAGTGTTTTATAAGTTTAAGTTTCATGGATAAAATTAAAGAATATTATTAATAATTATATTATGTTTTCATAAAGTAACCATATTTTTATATTTGTTTGATAAGTACCATTTGTAGAAGTCAATTACATAAGTGTTTTAATTTTATTTATTTGAATTAATGTCCTGTTTCAGGAATACGTTGTGTGGTAGTAATAAGGTGTTATAGTTGTAATATCG